>NW_026896571.1:0-233635 GCF_033153095.1 Gastrolobium bilobum
CTGGTGCTGCAAAATGATGCAATGAGTATCCGGTATTATACAGGAGAAAATTTTCGTTGCTGCAGATATAATGATAGATGGCCCCCAAAAGGAGAAACGATTTCCCTTGAATTTTAGGAAAAAATTCACCAATGCTCCTGTAGTTTGCTTTAGAATCACCTATGCCCCTGTGATTTTTTTTATCACATATGTCATGTGATTTGCAAAAGGGTATGTTTTTATCACACATGCCCTTGTGATTTTTTATTTTTTACAAACCACGGAGCAATATGTGATACAAAAAAATCTACAGAGGCATAGACAATTCTGAAGCAAACTAAAACGGCATTAGTGAATTCCCCCCTAAATTTTACTATAATATTCTATGGATATCACAAAAAGTTTAGTTCTATGCATTGGTCATGCAAGGGGCTAACAACACAAAAAAATTAAGGGGCTAACAACAACAAAAAAATTATCTTACTCAACCATTTAACCCTACCAATATGCCATTCAACATATTACGAATTCACCACACATATGTAAGATCATCTTATAGCTGCAAACTTGAATTGAAAGTTTTATGTAAGAATATGATTAACATGAATGAAAGAAGTCCCCACTCCGGTCATTTGGTTGGTGCAGATAAATATTTGTGAAATGCCTGTCTTACTATATAATTCAAAAGAAGTTTTGTATTTTGGTAAGAAACAATATACAAATGAGGGAATGCAGCAATAGTAGCTACTAAAAGTATCATATCATACAATCCTTACAAAGAAAGGATATAGTTTTCCAAATATAACATTAAATGAGTTCTACAAAAAAGGAAAAAGAAAGGACAAGAACAGGTTCATGAGACATACAAACTGTTTCCCCATTAATTGTTCTGCACCACTTAGCTCAAATGAAGAGCAAGATCTTTTCATAATCTTGGTGATACACGTGGTTGAGTGCGAGGGAGGTCCCATTCTGTTACAATGTGATCACGAGTAATTTCCTTGAGTGAGCGGCAACCACTTAAGGATGGTTAGCTCAAACTCGTCACGTAGCATCTGCAGCACTTTCCTCACACCAACCTCTCCTTCAGCAGCCAAAGAGAACACCACAGGGCGTCCAATCTAACATAGAACAAAGTTTGTTAACCATACTTTTACATACAGTTAAGATAACAATAAAACTAGGAGGTTGTTTCCGTAACACTATTTTTTTCATGCACTGTTTAAAGGGCTGTGCAAAATAACGAATGGTATTTTTCTGAACCAATTTTTAGAATCGAACTAGTTTATTAAACCAATTTAAAAATTGAAAAGAACTAAAAGAATTGACTAGAAAAATAGGTTCAAAATCAGTTCAGAACATGTTTGCATACACGAATTGGGTTCGAAACCGTTTATAAATCATAAACTGATTTTGAAACATAAACCGGTTCCAATTTCGAACCAGTTTATAAAAATAAAACAGTTCGGTTCTTTGAACCGAATCAGAATAAACCTATTCGGTTTGGTTCAATGAAAAAACTTACTCGGGTTAAACCATGCCCGGCCCTAAATTTTTTCACTGGTGTTTCATTAGGTGGTCTGATGAGAGTGGCTGGTATAGGAAGAACCAAGTCTCAATAATGGTCAGTCTAGGGTGCAATGTGGTGGTTTCTTCCGTATACACGGAAGAGAAAGGGTGGTGATATGTTGACCTACATAATGCTTATTGCTTAAGATGCTGGAGGTGAGTATGCGAGAGAGTGCAATAAGTAAACCACTAAAATTGTCTTAAGGCAGGACTGTGAGACATATAGGTAGTTGTGAAAGATTCGAGAATTTCTTAAGTGCTACTTTCACTCATAGTATGATATGTGTCTAAATTTTGAAAAAAATAAAATAAAAAATTTATTTTAATGCCAAGTAAGAGGGTTGTTATGAACTTGACAAATGCCTACATTTTAGAAGGTTCAATAAAGGACAACATAAAAGAAAAGTCATGCAAATAGGAAAGAGAATCCTATATTAATGACGATTCTATCCTGATAGCTAAGCCATTGAACTTGGACCCTCAATATTTCTAAGAGGCCCATAAATACATCCTTCCAGGTAACTCATGTATAAATAAATAGTTAAGCCAATAAGGTACATACATTGTAAACTCTCTCTTTTAGCTGTCACTGAGCACACACACCCCACACTATGGACACATATCATATTGTGAATGGAAATAGCATTGATAACTCAGTGCAATAATAGCACTAAAAAAATTCTCAAAAAAGTGGTTATGCGGAGAAAAGGGGAAGATATTCTATGATATGGATATTTTGTCCTGCAATCGGAGTGGGGAATGGGAAATAGTGTTTATTAGTAGTTATATATTTATTATTACTATTTATTAGTAGTTGGTTCTTACAATAAACGTGAGAAGTCCATTATAAAAAAATGCTTTTGGGATTATGATGTACTCACAAATATGCCAGAAGCACCTAGTGCCAAAGCCTTGAAGACATCAGTTCCACGGCGTACACCACCATCCAAAAATACAGGAACACGTCCTTGAGCAGCTTTAACAACCTAAGTTTCAATAACAAAAGTATATAAAGATCCTTAAATTTAGGTTTGTATAAGTTTCAAGTTAATTGAGATGTAAATTGAAGTTTGATGTACCTCTTCTAAGGCTGATATAGTGGCTGGGACATAATCAAGTTGTCTAGCTCCATGATTAGACACAATTATTCCAGCTGAACCAGCTTGTATTGCTAGCCTTGCTGCCAAATTAACATGAAGAAGGCATTAATTAAATATTTCATTGAGGGAGAACAGATGAAAACAACTTTTGTTTTCCTTACTATCCTCAGCAGTCAATACACCCTTCACCAGAATTGGCAGCTTGGTGATTGTCTGAAGCCACTGCACATCCTACAAAATTAACAAAGATTATCTAGATGTCAGTGGAACCTTGAAAATTTTATAGATAAAACCACTTCCGATTAAACCTCAACTAACGAGGATTGGGATAAGAGCAATTCTTATACACGAACTTACCCTTGCAAATATATGCAAGGAAGCTGTTTTCCAGATTCGGATATGTGACCTTTCAGTCACAAAGAAGCAGTTTTACCACTGCTCTAGGTTTGCCCTCTTCGAAAATTTCATTAGATATACAAAAATAATGTAGAAATCAAATGTAAACTTATATTAATCAAATTGAACTTACTACTCTGCACTCTTCTTTGAGGGATGCAGGAGTATTCTTTATCTAATGTCAGCATGCGTGCAACTTATGAATCAAATCAATGAATTGGGCAAGTAAATTTGTTGTCACTTGGATTTCACTTTAATAAATTCTTGCCTGTTATAGGAACTGAATAACTACAAATGGAAAAAAAATGCTTTGTTTGATTATCTGACAAACCTTCCAGCTTAGAGTACGATCAATTTGACCAGCAACATATGAAGCAAGTCCAGAATCATTACCCTGAAAGGACCAAGATAACAAATTCAATTAGTGATGAAGGTAAGAACATTAAACCTTCATAAATAATATTTGTAATAACTGATCTTACTTCGTCCATCTTTCCAAGGTCCAAACCTTCAAAGTTCTTCAATGTCAAAAAAGGTGGAAGAGTGAACCTGTAAGAGACAATTTATAAGTATTTTACTTACCAAATCATATCCATTAAGAAAGTGATATAACAAGGTTGAAGAGTTGTACCTGTTCTTGATATCAGCTTCTCTGCGTCCTAGTCTTGGGGTATCAACAGTAAGGGCAATAGCTTTGAATCCAGCCCTTTCAGCTCTTCTTTTACAAGCTGAGCAACCACATGCCTGTCCTTGTAACCTACAGAAAATGATGATAGGAGAACATATTATGTAAGAAAAAGAAACCTATTACACCATGTATTCAAATGAACAATAAATGGAACTATAAAGAAAGCTTTTCAAGCTTACATATAGCTGGAAAAAGCGAATGCCAGGTCCTGTTGAAGCCACCTCTTCAACACTTGAAGTAGCCCATGATGACAAAGTCTGAAAGAACCACAAGGCTACTCATAAGTAAAGAACTTAGAGCATATTATCTCATAGCCCAATGGGCACACAATGATAAACAAAACATAAATTCAGAAGGATATAATCTTTTTAAGCTAATCGAGTGCTTGTAATATGAAATATTCTGCATGAAGTAACAAATGCATCATGTACAAGGCAGCAACTAACAGATACTCAACAAAACCCTCAATTAGTTACAAAATTGTCTAATTGAATATATTACAAAATATATCATCAACACAGGAATATAGACTCTTGTTCCAGCTGCTGATGCGGCTCTTGCTGTTGCATATTGCATAAGAAAATATATTATATATATCATCCAACACAAACCATGCTCTTGTTAGTTGGTTTAGCTGTGTAAGGGGATTTGGAATTAAACTATTCCATATAAAAACGTCAACAAATTTAAATTTCATGTTACTGTATTTGAGTCCTGTATAATCTCTTACGTGCAACAAATAAATGGAGCCACATAAAAGCAATACAAAACAAGTTATGACTATCAAGACATTAGTTGATGGCACTACATGTGTGCATAAAAGGTCTCTGTTAGTTTCTCTAGAATGTGTCATTTAGTGAGTATGCATAAAAGGTCTCTGTAAATTCAATTGCAAGGATTTTATCTAGCTGAAGCTGATTAGGATTAGAACTGTGCACGCATCAAACAAACAAATTATTAGAAAGTATGAGCATTATCTTCTATGTCTTTTCTGCACTCATAATAATACCAACCTTTTTAAGTTCTCAATTTCAATGGTAGTTTTGTACACAAATCAAGTATTAGTAATCATTTCCCTACTCTTTCAGGCACCAGTACAGTAACATATCATACATCATTTCTCATGAAATCTTTCCTTTTGGCAAAATGGACAATATTGCACAACGTCATCTAGCATTTCACTAATCTATGAGAATGTAAAAGGACAACAATTATACCCTCAGGATGAGCCATTTTCTGCATGGCTGTTGGGGCAATCATGATTGGCATGGATATTTTGAAGCCCAGGACAGTAGTTGCCATGTCTATCTTGCTCACATCGATAAGAATACGTGGCCGAAACCTGTGTATTTGTCAATCATATTTTTCAGGATACTATCAAAGGAACACAAGACCCCAACTAGTTTGAGATAAAGGTGTTGTTGATGTTGATCATCAAAGGAACACAATAAAGAAACTTAGTTTGGTAACTAACTACTGTAAAATATTAAGGGGGAAATCTCACAAAATTCTGGAAAATTAGGAACACGCTATCTGTTATTCTTCTTGGCCTTCTTATTTCGTAGGGAGCTATCTGGAGTACGACTATCAAGCTTGCGTTTTACCCCTGCTTGTTTTGGTGTACCACCCTTCTTATTTCGTAGGGAGCTATCTGGAGTACGACTATTAAGCTTGCGTTTTACCCCTGCTTGTTTTGGTGTACCACCCTTCTTATTTCGTAGGGAGCTATCTGGAGTACGACTATCAAGCTTGCGTTTTACCCCTGCTTGTTTTGGTGTACCACCATCCTTGAACAATTTTGCTTTAGCCTTTTTCGCAGCTACTGCTGCCCTTTTCGTCATGCGCTCTTTTCGTTTTTCTCTTCCATGAACTTTCTTGTTGATATCAGATTTGGTTGCATGCAGACCTTGATAAGATGCATTAGTTTTTTTGTTTGACTTGTTATTACTGTTGGAAGGAGATCGTGAAGCCACAGCCAACTTCTTTGCAGGGGTACTAGGAGCTGGTGATGGGTTTGGCCTTTTAGATGGGGTGGCATCCGCTTTGGCACGACAGATTCTCGCATGACAGATTTTCAACTTTCGGTCTCGAAGCTTCAAGCTCCGTTTCTTAACAGCAAAATTAGCAGCTTCCTGCATTTACAAGACACAACTTTAATAAATATTTATAGACAGAATTCCTGGTGATAAGACTTGGAAAGAAGTTTTTGAACATTCTTTATGCCACTTTTTGCACGTGATAACATTTCCTTTGATGATAACAATCTAAGATGTCTCAAATTAGATCCAGTCAAACACCAATTTGCATATCAATACCATATGGTTTTATGCCAGTAATACCTTCAGGAATTCATTATGCAAAGCAAAGAATAATTAATTGCATAAAAAATATCACAAGTCAGTAGTTTTTCTCATTTAACCAGTTTGAAATTCATGCTTATTTGGAAATTAGTAACCAGTTTTTCTCATGGAATTTTTTTCTCTTAATTGTACAATCAAATTTTAAACAATACGTGCAGTATTTACAAACAGTCCAGCACTGAGGAGCAAGAATACACAGGCACAACTTTAATACCAAACCTTCTGTATAATGGTAGATAGAAAAAAAAGTCCTCCAACATCAACATCAAAAACAAATTTATCTCAAATTAGTGGGGGTCGGAGGTGAAAGAACCCAAATGAAAAAGAAAAGGAAAATCATTTTGCAACCATTAGCTTAGAAATTAAAAAACACGTTATATATTTATATATATAAAGTCACCATAAAGCAAGTAGAATTTATTCCCAATACAGAATAAAGAAAGAACTAATGGTTCCAGCGGTTTCAGCCCATGCACTGCAAGTGCACCATCACTAATTTCGCAGTTTAAAAGGTTTCTTCATCATAAGAAAATGTCCTAGAGGCATCATTCTTAAATCTAAAGGTAAAGTATTGTCAAATCTGAGAGAGTTTTCAACAATGTGGACTGAAATAGTCAGACATTGGTACCCAGGACCTGAATCAGATTTTCAAGCCCACATGTGGACTTAAAAAGTGTGATATGCAGCTTCACTCAACCATTACAGAAATTCAGTCCTATACATATCAGTCTCTAACCACTTATATTCTGAATGAAAGAAGCAACTTCCAAAAATAACATGTACCTAGTTACACAAAAAGACACAATACAATAAACGAAGCAGCCAATCTACACCAAAGTAAACAAACCCTACACTAGCAACCGCCCATTTCAATCCTAATGTTCTAGATTATATTTATATCACAAAATATATCTTTTCATAAATAGATAACATGCATTTCTAAAAGTAATCACACAAATAAGTTGGTTTCTACGTAACAAAACGAGGTCTTCATGGGCTTATCAGCCACAAACAGCCCTTTAGTTTTACCACCGAAAGGGAAAAACATGACAAGATGAATTATAACATGTTTGAGCTAAAAATGTAAAAGAGCACAAAGTAAGAAATTTTATCAAAATGCATAACTAATCTGGCACCAAAGCAGCATACCCTTGTTTTAAACAGCACATAGGCAATACCCTTTCCAACATTAAGATGAGGATCTCTAATGACTCTAACAGCTTCTATACTTGATTCCAGGTTGGATATACCACAAAATAACTGATATAGTTCTTCATCCTACACAAAAAGATACGTGAGATCCATTAGACAATACACACACAGAAATGATGTGGTTATGTGACCGCAAAAATAAATCCATTGATTGGAAACACACCTTAACATCAAATGGGAGGTTGCCCACAAAAACAGTTCTCTTGTTATCATAAAGCGAAGCAATCTTCACTTTATGTTTCTTGCGGGGTGGGCAAGCCCTATCAACACGAATGTGATTTCCTTCAACCTACAGTCAGATAATTAAACAATAGTATTAGAAAACTGTCAACTGCAGTCTTCACCAAAAATACAAAGCAAACACCATATTTGATCCAACCCCTTCCTAGGTTTTTTGGTCTGGTTCATCAAGAAAAGTAACAAACATAAATTTAGCACCCAAAAAAATAAAAATATATCGAAGCCTTAAAGAGTACCAAACGAAAGCAAACATTCAACAAAAAGAAAACCTACATCTTGTATTGGAACAGAACGAATCCTCACAGACTCAACCTCACCAAATTTCTTAAACTCCTTCAACAAAGTCTTCTTTTTCAACTTGAGAGGCAAATTCCCAACAAAAATAGTCCTCAAAAGCTTATCCTCGTCATCAAAACCTTCCTTTGAAACCAACATATCAGCTGGGTTATATATCATCTTCCTCTTGCTGCCAACAGTTTTATTCCCAAACCTTTCCTTTTCATCTTCCTCTCCTTCCACCACCACACCATACTTCTTCTCCTCCCACTCTTTCTCAAGCTCTTCCCTTTTCCTCTTCTTCTCCTTCATCTTTCCCTCCTCACCTTCGATTACAACCTCGCCCTTTTTTGTTTGGGTACCCAAATTATGATCTTTCCCTTCCCCTCCCCTTTCATCGGAACCGCGTTTCCTCTCCTTCTCCGAAGCTTCAGTTACGGAATCCGAATCAAGAATGGGTCTTTCCTCCTTGTTCTTCTTCCTCTTCCTCTTTTTATCTTCGCCGGAATCGTGGCTCCCGGAGCCGCCATTGTTAGGGCTTTGAGAGGGAATGGTTGGGTAAGAAACCGAAGCATGTTGTTGAGGCTTTCTACGAAAGGGGTTGAAATCGGAAAATAGAGAAGCGGCAGCAGCGGTGGCGGTGGTCTGTTCCGGCGCGTTGCCAAAGAGCGTGTTGAAAATACCGGAAGGGGATGAAACGGAGTCGCTTTGAGGGGTTTGTTGCGGATCCTTTGCTTTCCTTTTGCCCATTGTTGATTTGGATGAAAGAGACGAAAATCAATGAAGCAGTTGGTCCCAGACACGGAGAGTTTTCGGGCAGAAACCCTAGAATCAGTTTAAGCCGATGTATGGGATTGAAATTTTAATAAAAGAATTCCTGTGTGTGCTGTTCGATTAGAATTTATAAAAATTGTTTCAGAATTCGTCTAAGGGGTATTGGGCTTTTTAACGCATGTCTATTGAAATATATGACCTAAACAAATCTATCAGGATATTATTGCCAACGCCCTGTTGTAGATATCGTATCGAGACACGTTAGCTTTGCAAACGTTTTACAAAATGTCACACTCATTATCTTTGCAAACGTTTTATTTTTAATGTCACACTCATTAAAAATAAAAAATATTTTACTCTTTTATTTCGAAATTTCATAATAAAAAAATTTATATGTAACTTCAGTGTACAAGAATTTTATATTAACATCCAATAAGATTTTGACTCATTATTATTAATTTTTTATTTTAATTAATAAAAACATGATATGATACAATAGCAAATAATGATATATCAAATATTAACAAATGCTCAAATATTTTATACAAATATCCAGTGGTGGAACCAGGTTCCAATTTGAGTTCAGACTAAAAAATTATATGTATATTTTTTTTTTAATTTTAGTTAGTTCATATTAAATATATTTAAATTATATTAAATACAAAATACCTAAGCAAGTAGCATTAAGAAGAGTTATAATTTTATTGAATATTTATTAATTTTACAAAAAATTAATATATATTTTTATACAAATAAAAATTAGACATATAATCTAACATAACTTACCCAAATCTTTCACCAAAAATAGTTTAAATTTTACATAGGGTCAAATAATAAATTGTAGCCCGGACCAAATTATAATTTTAATTCGGGCCAAATTATATATATTAAATAATTATATATATTAAATAAAAATTATTAAAATTTAACCTAGACCGAAGTCACACCTACATTACTACATGTGGCTCCGCAGTTGCAAATGTCAAATACCAATTAAAAGGATTTGATATTTTAATTTTCTTTGTTGCTTGCTTTCTGTTTCTGCCCCCCATTTCCTTTTCTCTAACAACCAACACCCAACATTTGCCAACTTTTATATCCAAAACCTTTTAGATTTTTGTTTTTCCCTGAATTAAAAAAACAAAAATTTTAGATGCGGCATGTTGGATGTATGTCTCTCTGCATTTTTTTAACTTTTTTTAAAAATTGTATCAAAAATATTAACAAATATCAAATCCTTTTAATTGGTATTTGGTATTTGGTATTTGATATTTGTATAAAATATTTGGGCATTTGTTAATATTTGATATATCATTATTTGCTATTGTATCATATCATGTTTTTATTAATTAAAATAAAAAATTAATAATAATGAGGCAAAATCTTATTGGATGTTAATATAAAATTCTTGTACACTGAAGTTACATATAAATTTTTTTATTATGAAATTTCGAAATAAATGGGTACAATATTTTTTATTTTTAAAAATAAAAAAAGGCTGCTAAGCATCTTTATCTTCTTTTTTTTAATTTGTTCTCCTAAATTAAAAAAAAAAACTATACGTAAATAGGAAAACATGTTCTGTGCATTGTCATCATAACTCTACGTGTATACACAATTGTGCCAAATTAATTACAGAACCTGACTCACAAGGATATGCGTACTGTTTCATTATTATTACTTAATAGTTTCTCTTGTATATAATAGTTTCTCTGAGTAGTTTATTTGGTTATCTTTTGTCTCACTTGTTTTCTACATCAAATTTCATATATATGAGCTACTAGTGTATTACCCGTGGTTGCACGGAGGAAAAAAAAACGATTTGTTTGTCTCATAAAAATTAACGCAACACATGCAAGATGCCGAACCTACATTTGTGATCCTTCATCTTCTTATAAATGAATTAGTAATAATCTACAAATGAAAGTATGAAAAAAAAACATGAACATGTGAGTACAAATAAAAAGTGTTATAACAATACATCCATATATTGATGACCATGAAATATTGTTTGTTCAAAAATAGCAGTTAACAATATACCATGTGTGCATGAAAAGCAATTCCTGCATGAGAAAAAAAAAATAGCAATTAAAAAACCTAATGTTAACAAATATAAATAAAAAATCACTTCATTGTCATTTTTTTTTGTCTTTACCTGTCCCAAGGAGTGATGTTATCTCATAGTAAACAGAAATAAATTCACGACATTAATCTTTGAAATACTTCCCTGTAAATTATATTAAGGGTACTATTTGTAACACAACCGTTTTCATCTAGGTTTTTATATTTTATCTCAGAAATGAACTTTCATTTACTACAATCAGATTTATAAAATAATAATAAATGATAATTATTATTGCAATGATTAGTGTCGTTAGTCTTTGGAATTTCACAAATTTGTATTTACAAAAATTGAAGTCAGATTTAGTAATTTAATTATAAAAGAAGAAGGATAAAATTTCAGTTGAATTATTAAAATATATTGGCGGGCCGGCCCTCCGGGTCGAGCTCAGTTTTCCACCTCTAACTGTCATGTTTTATTTAAATTTAAAATTTAAAACTTTTTATATTAATTATACATATTTTTATATAATTTTTTTCCATTTTAATTTATGATTTTATATATTTTTTAATTGGTTATACATGTATATTTAAATTTTTTATGTTAAATATAATTTAAAAAATACATGTATATTATTTTAATTGGTTATAGATGTATATTTAAAATTTTTATGTTAAAATTTTAATTTATTTTTAGTAAAGTATAAATTACGCCATTTCTTATTTTTTTCCTTTAAATTTGAAATTTTAAATAATTTTTATCGACTATAAATGTATTTTTATAATTTTAAATATTTTATTGTTTAATCTATAATTTTATATTAAATTTAAATTTATTATATATATTTTTTCCGCTGCATAAATATTAAATGCTGAACTCTTTTTCCACATATCAAGTTCACATAATTTTTCATTTAATATATTTTCAGATTTTGAATTTATTTTACAATATAAATAATTTTGTTATTTTACAATTTTTTTAATGTTTTTGTTTTTTTATGCAGCATTAATAGGGCTAACAAATATCCATGTAAAAAATAGTGGGACATTGAATGAGTTGTCTGCCACCATAAATGATTAACTTATTTTTTATTGATTTTATTTTGATTTTTAAAATAAATTATTAATTATTTAATTTTTTTATTTCCAAATCCTTTCCCACCATTACAATTTGAAATTTAAAATTTAAATCTAAAATTTGAAATCAATTCAGAATTCGAATTTCAAAAGAATGAGCAATTTCATTGGAGAAAGCATTTAAAAGAGCTGAATAATTTCAATGTACAAATGAGTGAGACATTGAATGAGTTGTCTGCTACCATAAATAATTAACTTAATTTTCCATTGACTTTTATTTTGATTTTTAAAAGAAATTATTATTTATTTTATTTTTTATTTCCAAATCTGTTCCCACCATTACAATTTGAAATTTAAAATTGAAATCCAAAATTTGAAATTAATTCAAAATTCGAATTTTAAAAGAGTGAGCAATTCCAATGCAGAAAGCATTTAAAAGAACGTAATAATTCCAATGTACAAATCAGTGGGACATTGAATGAGTTGTCTGCCACCATAAATAATTAACTTAATTTTCCATTGATTTTTTAGTTCGATTTTTAAAAGAAATTATTAAGTATTTAATTTTTTATTTCTAAATCATTTCCACCATTACAATTTGAAATTTAAAATTAAAATCCAAAATTTGAAATCAATTCAGAATTCGAATTTCAAAAGAGTGAGGAATGAGAAGAAAATCGAAATATGTGCATTAAAAA
Organism: Gastrolobium bilobum; assembly: GCF_033153095.1. Taxonomy (NCBI): domain Eukaryota; kingdom Viridiplantae; phylum Streptophyta; class Magnoliopsida; order Fabales; family Fabaceae; genus Gastrolobium; species Gastrolobium bilobum. The sequence continues at coordinate 12,431 of NW_026896571.1, forward strand.
TCTCCTAATAACTTTTAAATTTAAAAGTTAAATTTTAAATTCTTTTATATTAATTATACATTTTTTTAAAAGTAATTTTTTTCACTAAATGGTCATTCATTTTTATAGTGATTAAATTTTAATAATTTATTTTTTACAAAATCATAGATGTAATTTTTTAATTTTTTATTAAAATTTAAATTTTAAAATCATTTATATTAATTATACATATTTTTTTTTAAAGTAAGTTTTTCTCTTTTAATTTAAAATTTATATTTTTTAAATTGGTTATACATAGGGTGGTAAACGAGCCAGGGGCCTTTGCCTCGGCTCGTAAAGGCATGAGCTCGTTTAATAAAAGCTCGAGTTGGAACCAGACTTAGACTTGTATAAAAGCTCGTTTAATAAAAAAATCTCAGGCTCTAATTCAGAAGGTCGGCCTTAGAGCCTCCCAGGCTAGCCTAGTATATAAATATTTATTTATACTTTTTATACTACTTGTAATAACTCTCTCTCATCAATTTATTTCACCCCATTTTATTGGTTTAACAGACTTTTTGAATGATTTTATTCTATATTATGCTATTTGGATATCTATTGAATTTATGTATATTTATGGTTTGTTCCACTGTGCACTGCTCGTTTGTGTCAATTTATTTTTTATTTTATTTATTTTATTTTTATTTTTGTTGGCACTTTTTTTATAATGGGCTAAGATAATATAACCCGTTATCTACCTTCTCTCACTTTAATTTTATTTATTTATTGTAGACTTTGTAAATTATTGCTGCAAATTGGAAGCTAAGGTTTCTATCTGGAAATTGATTTTTTTGTGAAATTCTGTTCTCTTATTTTTATTCTTTAACATGCTAACAGGCTAAGACAGGCTTCACACAGGCTTTTATGTTTTGTAAATAAACCAGGCCACAGGCCAATATTATATTCGTAACAGGTAACAGGCTAAGGCCAGTCAGACACGTTTAATTACAGGCTTGACCCGTTAAGATCAAAGCTCGGCTCGGCTCGGCCCGTTAACACCCCTAGTTATACATATAAATTAAAAGCGTTTATATTAATTTTTTTAAAAAAATACTCATAGGAATTTTATTTTATTTTTGAATTATTTTTTAAGTTAAATTTTTAATTTATTTTTCATTTAATTTCCAAATTTAAATTAATTTCTGTTTTAATTTTTAATTGTGTTTTGGTGAGAAATTGATTGATAAGTAAATGGCAGCTTATGGTGTGTTGTTAAATTCAAATCTTTTCCCACCATCCATATTTTAAATTCAAAATTTGAAACCATTTCAAAATTCAAATTTTTGATCAGATAAGCAATTCTAATGTAAAAAGCAATTAAAACAGCTGAGTCATTCCATTTCAAAACTCGAATTTTTAGATCAAATGAGCAATTAAAACAACTGAGTCATTCCATTTCAAAGTTCGAATTTTAGATCAGATGAGTCAATTCCAATGCAAAAAGCAATTAAATCAGCTGACCAATTCCAATGTGATGGGCAGTGGAACATTCAATGACTTGTCTGCCACCTGTAAGAACCTGCACCGCTAATTAAGGAAATTAATTAGATAATTATGAGATAATTCCATAATTGACCTAATAATTATTATGAGGCTCTAATAATTATAGTAAGTGAGTAATAATGTTGAAAGTCGCTTTTCTGACGAAAAGTGCAGATACCGATTCTGCTAGTCGGTATAAATGCGTACCGACGAAGTATCTCGGAAAATTATGAAAAGTGATTATATATTATGGGAATAATATATAGGACTTGTAAAACAAGTTTCAAGTCAAAATAATGAGAACTGGTGCCAGAACTGATACTGGCTACGAAAAAGCGCGTACCGAAACAGTACTCCGAAAAATAAAATAAAAATATGATAAATCTTAGAAAAATGAGTAGATTCAGAATCTAAAGTTTGAGATTAAAATGCTAAGCGTAGCTATTTTCGTTAATACTGTGTGTTTAATTTTAAGTGAACTATAAATACTCTCTTTGGCCCAAAACCCTAGGCCACATTTTATCCTACGTGAGTCACTTGCTGAAGCTCTCAATCAGCCACCCTCTCCTCCTTTCAAACTTGAGTTTTCTCTTTAGAATCTCCTCAAGGTCTCACATTTCCTTTTATTCTTCCTCTTTTTTTTTTTTTTGATAACAATTTATTCGTCCTCTTTGAAGTTGTAAACACTGTCTTGTTGGGCATTGTGAGGGAGTGTGGTGTAGCCTTTTGAGTGTTTGCTGCTGCCTTTGGGTGGTTGAGGGCTGAGTTGTTGAGTCTTGTGGAGGGAGCCTTGTTCTTGTTCTTTGAGGCTTCAAGAATCCATTTTGATGGTGAAAGGTCAAAGCTTGTTGTTGATTTTCGTAGTCATGGTGGGACAGAACCTATTTATTAATTTTAATAAAAATTAATATATATTTTTATACAAATAAAAATTAGACACATAATCTAATATAACTTACCCAAATCTTTCACAAAAAATAGTTTAAATTTTACATAGAGTCAAATTACAAATTGTAGCCCGGGCCAAATTATAATTTTAATTCGGGCCAAAATATAATTAATTAAATAATTATATATTAAATAAAATTTATTAAAATTTAACCTAGACCGAAGTCACACCTACATTACTACATGTGGCTCCGCAGTTGCAAATGTCAAATACCAATTAAAAGGATTTGATATTTTAATTTTCTTTGTTGCTTGCTTTCTGTTTCTGTCCCCCATTTCCTTTTCTCTAACAACCAACACCCAACCTTTGCCAACTTTTATATCCAAAACCTTTTAGATTTTTGTTTTTCCCTGAATTAAAAAAACAAAAATTTTAGATGCGGCATGTTGGATGTATGTCTCTCTGCATTTTTTAACTTTTTTTTAAAAATTGTATCAAAAATATTAACAAATATCAAATCCTTTTAATTGGTATTTGGTATTTGATATTTGTATAAAATATTTGGGCATTTGTTAATATTTGACATATCATTATTTGCTATTGTATCATATCATGTTTTTATTAATTAAAATAAAAAATTAATAATAATGAGTCAAAATCTTATTGGATGTTAATATAAAATTCTTGTACACTGAAGTTACATATAAATTTTTTTATTATGAAATTTTGAAATAAATGGGTAAAATATTTTTTATTTTTAAAAATAAAAAAAGGCTGCTAAGCATCTTTATCTTATCTTTTTTAATTTTTTCTCCTAAATTTTAAAAAAAATAACTATACGTAAATAGGAAAATATGTTTTGCGCGTTGTCGTCATAACTCTACGTGTATACACAATTGTGCCAAATTAAGTACAGAACCTGACTCACAAGTAGAGGTGGCAAAGCGGGCTGCCCGCCCCGCCCCTGCCCGCCAAAAGCCCGCCAAAAAGCGGGCTGGCCAGCCCCGCCCCGTTTGGGCGGGCGGGGCGGGCTGCCCGCCAAGCCCGTCACATTTTACACTAAAAATAAATAAATAAAAAAATCAGCCCGGGCGGGCTGGCGGGCTTAGCGGGCAGCGAGTTTAGAAAACTCAGCCCGCCCCGCCCCGTTTGGCGGGCGGGGCGGGCCGGCTTGGCGGGCTCGGCCCATTTTGCCAGCTCTACTCACAAGGATATGCGTACTGTTTCATTATTATTACTTAATAGTTTCTCTGAGTAGTTTATTTGGTTATCTTTTGTCTCACTTGTTTTCTACATCAAATTTCATATATATGAGCTATAGGCTTTTTTCATATTGTCACATCAGGATAACTGGTTGGTGCAGTGCCGTTTTCAAAAACGGTAGGTCTCCTCACGTTTTATAACCTGACACCTACAAACGTTTTTGTACAAGGCGCGTTCTTTTGAAATGAAACACGATAATGAGTGTGACATTTTGTAAAACGTTTGCAAAGCTAACGTGTCTCAATAGATACCTACAACAACGCTGTTGCCATGCATTAATATGGGCAATATTATCCTGATAGATTTATTTAGGTCAAACTTTTGAAATATAGACCTACATAGATCAAAAAGCCGGATATTAAACAAAGTAAACATAATTGTAAGATATTCAGAAATGAAAAAGGATATTGTAATAACTAATTAATGTTATTATCAATTAATTTCACCGTTACATCGTTATGTTGATCCAACGGTTATATTTATTTCCATATTTGTATGGTTATGATTTCTCATATTTAATATTTTATATTTATTTAAACTTTTGTATGGTTATGATTTTCCATATTTAATGCTTTCACATTAAATATAGGTTTAATGTCAAAATTTATTTTTACGTTTGGACTTAAGTTATAATTTTAGCGTTTGGTCGAATACGGTGCGTCTACTCGAGCAATCGCGGAGTATCAACCCGTTCGACTTGAGTTCATTGGGTTAATCAACCTAACCATTAAATCTAATGGTTAATCTCTTTCCTAAGAACGCAATCGCGTATCTCAGATTGAACACCCACAATCGCGCGATGTCAAACCGAGTTGGAAAGAGAAATTAAACCCAAGTCTGGAAAATTATGACGAAAATCAATTAAACCCAATTAAAATCTAGAATTCTGATTTGACCCAAAAGACCTTTATTTGATTCAAATAAATCATAAAAATATCACCCAAGAGTAATAAATAAGTGTAACAAAATATGTGTTATCAAATTCCCCCACACTTATCTTTTTGCACTCCTGGGCTAAAACTAAAATAGAAAGCAAAGACTAAGATCAACCAATCCCTTATAACAATTATCAAGCATACATGAAATATACAAAGATCACAAGTCTTCAACAGATTAACCAATAAGGACAGAAATTCCCTAATCTCAAATCACAAGACCTGCTAATTTCAATTGTACATGCCAATTACTGAAAATGGATCCTTACAAGATACTCTCAATATTTTTCTCTCAAGTGTATCAGGTAATCAGTGTATCACTCAAATCTACTCAAGAAAATCATTCTACCATAGGTTTGCTCAAATTCTATTTCTCCACTGCTACTAACACATGCATGCACAAATCAAGAGGGCTTTATGCAGGGCTGTAATGGGACTGAGGTGAATGTATGAATAAAATATGGAAAAGAAGATTCAACACCCCAGAAATCTACAAGAGCAAAAGTTAAGAACGACACTAAGAAAATAAAACAAAGATAATGAAAAGATAGAAATAAACATTTTTTTTTTTGCTTTTTCTCTTCTTTTTTTTGCTTTTTTTTTTTTGCTTTTTTTTTTTGAATCAATACAGTAAAACACATAGCAGAAAAGAATCAGATGGTCACCCCCCACACTTAAATTTTTGTACGTCTCGGGCAAACCCCCACACTTAAACACAACATCACAGTGAAAACCAATGCTCAGTAAATCTCCAGGGTGTTGAATTAATTAGTTTTTTCACTTAGGCAAGTAAAGTGGCTTAAGAAACAAAGGATATAAAGGCTCAAAGGGGCTCACCAAGGGATAATAATGTAAGGGATGGCTATCTGGCTAAAGGAAAAAATAAAAGAAAAAATGCCTCTATCATATTCATTCATGTAAATGAAAAATGCAGCTTCAAAAAGAACAAGATCAAGTTCTAGAGAATAAAGATCATGAGCAGAAACACACAAGAAAGAGAGAATGACAAAAGATGTAATCCATTCATAAAGACCCAAAATCTCACAAGGGTAAAACCAAATTACGCAATCAGCATAACAATATCAGTCAACAAGTAATATAATCCAAGAGTCAAGAATTAAGCCTGATCAGAATAATCTATCAAAAGAAATATGTCCAAGTTCATTCCATGTATACCTTAACAATTATCAGAAAGAAAAGGAAAATCCACTTATTGACAATTAAAGTTAAAATAAAAAATGCAAAGAAAAAGGAAATAAAGAAAAATGAAAAGAAGACTCCATATCCTCCTTAGGGAAGGTAAGTGGCATCAGTGAGCCTGATTAGTGTCTCCACAAGCTGCTGGAGTCCCTCATAAAAAGGCTTGAAGCAATGTCCATCCGCATGTGAAAATCCTCTCAGTCTGCTTATCACACCACTCCCTATGATTAATTTTCTGCATAATTGAAACAAAAGGAGGAAGAGGGTAAAGAACGATAGAGAACGATGCAAACTCCCTAAGAGACGACTTAGGTTGACGTTTTACTACAAATTTTTAATAAACCTAATTTAATTAATTTGCGCGAGTTCGACAGCTCGTGTCAAATTTGGCGTCGTTGCTATTTCATCAACTAAAGCCCAATTCGGACGAGAAGATTGTCGAAACCTGAGCCCAAGATGGACGTGTTTTGCTGGAAATTTATTTTGACATTTGAACTTAAGTTATAATTTTGAACCCAATGTACATGAGACCCAGAGCCATTATTTATGTTTTGTTTCCTTTTATTTTGGGTTGGATTTGTAGAGCCCGAAGCCCAGCTTGATTAGGGGTTAAAAGGGCGAGAGTAAGGACCTTGGGAAGAATCTTTTGTTTGAGTTTGAATTATACAGTTTTGAAATTAATATAATTTTCGTCTCTTTTCTCTCCTCTTTTCTTTAATCAACCCAAGGGTTGAGGATTCCATAGTTGAATCTTGAGGACCTGCGCCTCATTTTGAACCAAATATGTTTCTCTTTCCAGCTCGGTTTGGCATCGCGCGATTGTGGGTGTTCAATCTGAGATACGCGATTGCGTTCTTAGGAAAGAGATTAACCATTAGATTTAATGGTTAGGTTGATTAACCCAATGAACTCAAGTCGAACGGGTTGATACTCCGCGATTGCTCGAGTAGACGCGCCGTATTCGACCAAACGCTAAGCGATCGCTTAGAGAGGGTTCTCAATTGGAAATAAGGATTCTGAATCAATTGAGATCAATCACGATTTGGTAATTATTTGTCCAATGATGGATATCCACATTAAATAAATATTCTAAATCTCTAAGGAAGAAGGATTACCGGATTTAAATTTAAATTATGTTTGTGAGAACAAAATATATCAAATGAGATGTCATTGCGTAGATCTCGAAAAGTTATGTGGAATCAAAAAAAGAATGACCTGAATTGGATATCTAAGTCAAAAGTTATGGCCTTCAGAAGTTTTATGATTAAATTATTATTTTTTTTGAAAAAAAATGACACGTGTCAACACCTCATGAGAGACGCCCCATTGGGGCGTCTTCCCTTTGGTGAGAGACGCCTAAAAGAGGCGTCACATGTGACACCCAAAAAAGGCGTCACATTGTGCAATAGATCCGTAATTATTTTCAAAACTGCAATAAATACGTAATTATTTAATTAAAATACAATAATTAATTTTTTTTGCCTTCATGAACATGATAGGAATAAAGAGGATAAGAGTGCCAAATAAGAGTACGATAAGATATCGGACTGATAAGCTCATATTTTATTATGTGTTTAATGTGCAGTAGATAAACAATCTGATGATAAGATAATATTATCATATCCGGTGTTTGAGACAAATCTATAGTGTCATGTAGGGGTGAAACTGGGCCGGGCCAGCCCACAGGGGCCTACGGCTCGGCCTACGTCAGGCCAGACCTGACCTAGTATATTTCGTAAAATAGGTCGAACTTGGGCTTTGAAAAAACTTGTTTATTAAAAAGGCCGTAGGCCCACTTTCACAAGGCCTGGCCTATAAGCCTACAGACCGACCTATATTGTACTATTTATTTTAAATAAAATAAAATAGAATAAGTATGGCTTGAAAAAAAAACAAAAGATATAAATTTAATCAATTGTAATTATTTATAACTTAATTATATTTGATTATATTTTAATAGAAATCTAACTTTATTTCTTATTAAGGAGGAACCAACATATCAAAATGTTAAATTGTGTATATGAATATATTAAAAAGTTTTTGGGAGAGATTATACTTACTACAAACATCATGATGTGTTGTTGGATTCATGTAATTATTTTAATTTATATAGTATGGATTTGTTTGTTGGATCTGATGAAATGTTTGTTATTTAGTTTGAGCATTTTGCTTTTGAAAATGGCTTAAATGCAGATTGTATGAATTTTGCTGTGATTCATGATTCTGTTTGGACGTTGAAATTATGATTTTTAGTTTAACAACATAATTTGAGTATTTTGTAAAGTTGATTCATGGTTCTGTTTGAAAGTTAAAAATTAACAGGTTAATGGGCTAGGCCAGGCTATTCATTTTTTTTTATAAACGGGTCAAGTCAGGCTAACAGTTAGACTCGTAATAGGCTTGGGCCAGGCCATATTAAAATTTTTTTGACGTAGGCTTGGGCTTTTCGGGGCAAAGCTTGGCCCAACCCAGTCCACTTTCACCCCTAGTTACAACCTTCTCACTTAAATTTAATTTATAAATATTTTCTAGTCCCAAATTTGGGAGGAGCAATATTTTTTTTTTTTGGAAATAAGAGGAGGAGCAATATTTTAGGATTGATGGTATAACTCATTCCTCGTTGCTCCCATTTCCATCATTAATAATCTACAATTGAATATTACCCCAAACCAAATGAAAAATAGGTGCAAAACTAATTTCCCTAAGTAATTGGAGTCATATACTTCATACTTCGTCTCAGAAATAAATAAAATGTTGTACATGCTCGGTTGAACACCGCATGTGAGAAACAATTTTAGACGTAAAATGCAGAAGCTTATGCTAAGATCCAGGGATAAATTTAAGCTCAAATCGTACACTGGAATGTATTATAAATATTCACATCCAATTAATCAGTTTTTTTATTTTAATTATAAATTTAATTATATATAATTTAGCCCCTTATATAAAAAAAAGAGAATAATATTTCTACAATTACGGAAGATAAGTTATCTGCATTTATTCTTAAAACGACATCATTTTGAGATTGAAAAATTAAATAATTATAATTACAAAGATTATAATAACCCTGAAATATATCAAAATTATAAAAATACCATGATTTTCGCCCTAAAACGACGTCGTATTATACTTACTGTAGATAACTTATCTGTATTAACTGTAGAAAAATCGAACTAAAAAACTCTGCCATTTCTTAATAATTAATAGATTAATAAAAAGTAAGTATCACAATTAATAACCTCCCTTTCTCTCTCTCTCTATATATCTATATATATATATATGTGTGTTTGTGTGGTGAAGGTTATTAACATAGGGAGTCTTTATTTTTCTCACTATATATATTTGTGTGTTTGTGTGATGGAGGTTATTAATACAGGCGGTCTTTGTTTTTCTCTCTATAAATATATAGAGAGAGAGAAAAACAAAGACTCCCTTTATTAATAACCTTCATCACACAAACACAAATATATATAGTGAGAAAAATAAAGACTCCCTATATTAATAACTTTCACCACACAAAAACACTCATATATATATATATAGAGGTAGTATTCTTAATTTTAACACTTCATCTCAGAATCGTTAGATAAAAAAGATAAAAATCAATGGTGTCACATGCTTACAAATCAGAGTCATTGATTTTTTTTATCTAACGGTTCTGAAATGAGGTGTCAAAATTAAAATTTGACATCAATGTCAAAGGATCCTACCTCATATATATATATATATATATATATATATATATATATATATATATATATATATATTTTGAATCCTGTGTAAAGTTTAAAAATCTTACTCTCCATTCAAATCGTTAATTTTCGTCCTTGTAACAATTGTCATTTATTTGAAATTAATTAATTAACTCAATAAATGACAACCATTATATGGCATAAATCAATGGTTAGGACATCAAGTAAGATTTATAAGTGTTGTCAAAAGCTTCTTCTTCTATATATATATATATATATATATATATATATATATTTAATATTTCTATAAATTATGTACTTTTAAAATGACATCGTTTTAGATTAAAAAATTAAAATTAAAAAAATGTAATTCAATGAAAAAGTGGTTGGAAACTGAGTGTGGACCGTGGCAGAGCGAATGGCGGTTGTTCCACACGCCAAATTTGACCAAATAGACAGACAGGACAGCTATAAGCAAGTGTAATGGGCGGTTCAATTTCTTGACGAGGGTCCAAAAAGAGCTGAAGGGAGGGGAATTCTCTCCTCCGAGCAAGAACAGCCGATAAACCTGGTCTTTCAATTTCACATTCTCGGTAAAGTTGCCTTCCTTCTCTTTTATTTTGATCCTGCTCTTCTCTTTTATATGCTTCTGAAATTCATTGCTGATTTCTACTTAATATGAATGCCTTATTGATCACAATACTTGGTTTTCTTTGAGTTTCACCGGAATTCAGATTCAGCTGAATGAAACTCTCTTTTATTGAACTTAACACATGTGAAAACACACCCAGCTCCTCATTATTCATGAGGATAGCACTGGATAAGAAACGATATAGATATTGGATTCCTATGTTTACATGCACATCATTTAGTCATAAAATGTTATGTAGAAACCCATGCTTTAAAAAATAACAGTAGCAAGCAAGATCTTCATTTGCAAAATGGTGCGCCTGGACGGACACCGCGACCTGAATCCTCGTACTTTTTCCATTGAGTCGAATTTGCTTGCAGATTTAAGGATGATAGGGTCTAGCCTAGGTTTTGATTTGAAACACGGAACTTGTTTGGTGCCTCCATTTTGGGTTTATGCAATTAAAGGGAAGAAAGGAGGTTATTCTTTGACTTTTAAAATTAATGCGGGGTGAAAGTGGATGGATTAGGCCAACCAGCTTAATTTTTCTCTTTCTTAGTTGGGCTTGGGATAATATATTTTACTTAAAAATAGTTTAAAGTTTAAACCTTTTGTTAATGGCCATGTTAAATTAATTTAATAGATAGATAATATGAAGTAATAATAAATGATAGATTTTTAATAGGAAATATAAATATATATATATATATATATATATATATATATATATATATATATATATATAGAGGTAGGATCCTTTGACACCAGTGTCAAATTTGAAGTTTGACACCTCATATGAGAGCAGTTAGATCAAAGAAGATCAACGACTCTGATTTGTAAGCATATAATACCATTGATCTTTTTTGATCTAACGACTCTCAGATGAGGTGTCAAACTTCAAATTTGACACCGGTGTCAAAGGATCCTATATATATATATATATATATATATATATATATATATATATATATATATATATATATATAAGATTCCTTGACACTTGTGTCAAAATTTAAAATTTGACACCAAATCTTAACCGTTGATTTTCGCCAATCAACGGTTATCATTTATTGAGCGTTACCCTTATTAATTAATCATCACTTCCCAATAAATCATACCCGTTGATTGGCGGAAATCAACGGTTAGGATTTGGTGTCAAATTTTAAAGTTTGACACCGGTGTCAAAGGATCATATATATATATATATATATATATATATATATATATATATATATATATATATAGGGGAATGCTACTCTCATTTTACATGACAGTAGCTCTCTCATGTTGCAAAGAAATCATGTGGGACACATCATTAAAAGATAAAAAAAGGAAAAAAAAAGTGGGTGAAATTTTCGATGTGAGACAACATGAGATAACTACCTCATGTAAAATGAGAGTAGTATTTCCCATATATGTATAGCAAAAATCAACACTATGTTTTCTTTCGATTAACGGGCATGATATCTCATTAAAAAGAAATAGAATAAAATTAATTTAATAGATAGATAATATGAATTAATAATAAATGAGAGATTTATAATAGGAAATAAATCTAAAAATATATAGCAAAAATCAACACTGTGTTTTCTTTGGTTAATCGCAATATACTTTGTTGGGCTTGGGATAATATATTTTACTTAAAATAGTTTAAAGTTTAAACATTTTGTTAATGGGCATGTTATGTCATTAAAAATAAATAGAATAAAATTAATTTAATAGATAGATAATATGAATTAATAATAAATGAGAGTTTTGTAATAGGAAATAAATCTAAAAATATATAGCAAAAATCAGTGTTTTCTTTGGTTAATCGAAATATACTTTGTTGGGCTTGGGATAATATGTTTGAGGGAGGTTATTTATGGGAACAAAATATTTTGCGATAATAATATTGTAATTATAAAAATTCATTAATAATATTTTCGTAAATAAATATAATTTCTTTTCAATTGTAGATTTAATTATATTTGAAAAAAAAATTCTGTTATTTTCAAAATTTATATTACAAAACAATTATGAGAATAAAAAAAATCAAGTCCAAACATATCCATAGATTTTTTTTTTTCTAGTTTCATGATTCCTCATGCATAATTAATAATATATTTTTAAAAAAGACTATTTTTAATAAAAAGAGTTTTTTGAATTTTAATTTTTTAATAAAAGTAGTAATGACTCAATTTTTTATTTTATTTTATTTATTTATTTAGGTTTCGTGGCGATCTAAATCTGAAAATTTGCATTTCTTAAAATGTAATTAAACCCCTATAAATGGGAGTGGATCGTCTCATATGGAAAAATGGTCATGTTGTCATGTTATTTGATCATAATCACTCATTGATGATGAAATAAAAGAGAGAAAAGTGTATAATTGGTCATGTGGTCATGTTATTTGATCATAATCACTCGTTGATGATGAAATAAGAGAGAAAAAATTGTATAATTTTTAAATAAGAGTTTGTGATCAAATAATATGAGCACATCATCATCACTGGATAATAGAATTCACCCCTATAAATACCCTCCATTTTCAACCCAAGAATTGATTTGTCTCAATATCGCTCACTGGTCAGCTTGCCTGGTCCGTATAATTAATTGCACTGACACGTTTCTATCGGGTACGTTTTTTTAAGTTCATCATATATTTGTGAATCCAACTCAACCCAGAGAGTTGGGACGAATAAAACAAGATTATTATCAATAGTCGCTCAGTTATATTATATCTGCTATCTCTGGTCCGTAAAAGATGGTTGGAAACGCTTCCAGACACCCTCCTCGGAATTTCGAAATCGAGGAACACACTAGAGATGGTGTCTCTTCACAAACTGACTCCAAATGCTATGACGATGATGGTCGTCTCAAACGAACAGGTACACATTAATTTATATAATATATCATTTTTTAACATTAACTTTGTTTCTTTGATTCTATGGGATGATGATATTTGATGCCTAACTATGGACCAGGAACCGTTTGGACCACAAGCTCGCACATAATAACAGCTGTGGTAGGATCTGGTGTTCTCTCTTTAGCTTGGGCCATAGCTCAGGTTGGATGGGTTGCTGGTCCTATTGTGATGCTCTTCTTCAGTGTCGTCACTTTGTATACTTCATCGCTTCTAGCTGATTGTTATCGTATTGGAGATCCCATTTCCGGAAAGAGAAATTATACATTCATGGATGCAGTTCGCACCATTCTAGGTAACATATATACATATTTCATACAATTATCGCATCGAGATAATTTTATCTTTTATACACATACAAATGTGTGATGTAAAAATGCGTGAAATTTGTACGAAGTCATGTAAAAATAAAAGAGAAAAAAAAAAAATACACGTAAAAACATTTTATGTGTATAATTGACCCTTTAATATATGAGTAGCACCATGTTACACTAAATATTTTTTTGAAATTCAAATAAGAATGACGTGGTTTTGTACTTTACTAATAAAACAATTTCTTTTTGACAATATCACCATGTACCGTGCACCGTCCATTCAAACGTTTTGTTTAAAATGGAAAGCATTAATGCATCATAATGTATTTTGCAGGCGGGTACAAAGCTACGTTTTGTGCGTTGGTTCAGTACTCAAATCTTTATGGCACTGCAATAGGATACACAATTGCTGCTTCCATTAGCATGATGTGAGTTAAACACTTTTAACGTTATCTTTGAAAATTGAAATTATGAAATTTAGAAATTGATTTTATTTATAAACGAAATATATTTAGAAAGTTACAAATTAAGAATTACTTTAATTTTAAAATCGTCTTGATTATAGTTGTAAATATAAATCAGATTTGAATAGATTTCATTTACTTTTTTTGTATTTGAATCGATAATTTTGTTCATATTAATTTGACCATATCAGCAGTTTTAAGGAAAGATAATTTATCTTTAATGTATTTCAATATGGACACGGATTTTATCATTTTTTTAATAATCAATTGCAATTAATTCTGTCATTGAAAAAGTTGCATCTTATTAATTATCATACCGTGGGTGATACAAATTATATAGCACGCGTTTCTAACTTTTAATTAGCTGGTTTCTTATCAATTAAGGCTAAGTAATAAATTCGCATAGACTTAGTACATTTCGAAGAAGTAATTTATTCCTCAACTTTTAGGTTAAGTTTATTTCTTTTTAAATTTTTTTGAATCCAAATAGTTTAAATAAAACTGTTAATTGAAATTTTTTAAAGTACAAAATAAATTAACCATGACATGTTAAGTGACTTTTTTTTTATTACATTAACCATTTAACCTACATAATTTTATTTTATATTCGATTTTTCAAAAAATTTAATAACAAATAAATTTAACTTATTATTAACAAAATGTTATTTTTTATAAAAATATCTTCAATACCGTAATTACTGCTTCTCAAAATAATATTGTATTTTATAGTTAATAGTAATATCAATGACCTCTTAATGATATTATTATCTAGTTTGATTGTGGCTGAGGGGTTTGTTTAAATTTAACTGGTTTTGGTTGACAGGGCAATAAAAAGGTCAAACTGTTTCCATTCCTCAGGCGGAAACAACCCATGTCACATTTCAAGCAACCCATACATGATCGGTTTTGGCGTAATGCAAATTTTCTTTTCTCAAATTCCTGATTTTCATGAAATGTGGTGGCTCTCAATACTTGCAGCAATCATGTCTTTCACCTATTCCACAATTGGTCTCGCTCTTGGAATTGCCAAAGTTGCAGGTTATATATTATTTGTTTCATGCAAGTTCTTTTTATGAAATAATAATAAAAAATCTCAGCTGATTTTTATTTTTTTTAAAACTGGCATGGAACAGAAACGGGTACTTTCAAGGGTAGCCTCACAGGAGTCAGCATTGGAACTGTGACAAAAGCCGAAAAAATATGGGGAATTTTCCAATCTCTTGGTGACACAGCCTTTGCCTATTCATATTCTCAAATTCTCATTGAAATTCAGGTATACTTTTTTTTTCTCTGTTTAGAAAGTATGTTTATCATATAAAGTAAGGAAAATATTATATTTACTATCTTTTTTTCTTACTACTAAATTTTAACCGTTTATTTCCGTCAATCTAACGGTTGTAATTTATGAAGTCATATTTATTAATCAATTGTTAGATTGACGAAAATCAACGATTAAAATTTAGTAAGTAAGAAAAAAAGGTAGTAAATATAACCTAACCCGTAAACTAATATATACTATTGTGACTACACAGGACACAATAAAATCTCCTCCTCCATCTGAAGCAAAAACAATGAAAAAGGCTGCAAAGATAAGTATTGGAGTGACGACAGCATTTTACATGCTTTGTGGCTGCATGGGTTATGCTGCTTTTGGAGACGCAGCACCTGGGAATCTGCTAACTGGATTTGGTTTCTATAACCCATATTGGCTTATTGATATTGCTAATGCTGCTATTGTAATTCACCTTGTGGGAGCATACCAAGTGTATGCCCAACCCCTCTTTGCCGTAATCGAGAAAGGGGCAGCAAAAAGATGGCCCAAAGTTGACACTGAATACAAAATTCCAATTCCTGGTTTACCTCCTTACAATCTAAGCCCATTAAGATTAATTTGGAGAACAGTGTTTGTTATTACAACAACTGTTCTGGCAATGTTAATTCCATTCTTCAATGACGTGTTGGGATTGCTTGGAGCAATGGGGTTTTGGCCTCTTACTGTCTATTTTCCAGTGGAGATGTATATTGCACAGAAGATGATCCCAAAATGGAGTAGAAAATGGATTTATCTGCAAGTGTTTAGTGTTGCATGCCTCATAGTATCAGTTGTGGCTGGTGCTGGCTCAGTGGCCAGTATCGTTCTTGATCTAAAGAAATACAAACCATTCAGCGTAGACTATTAAACCCCCATCCAACATCTATTGCCTCCTTGCGGGTTGTGGGTTGTGATGGTTGTGTTCTCATAATTGGTGCTCAATCAAAATTATCACTTTGGTATATTTAAGAAGAATTGGTTCTTCAAATTAATTGATGTCGAATGCTTTTGAGTTGCTTTTATTCTTCATCTTTTTAAAATAGTTTTTGAGTTTTTGTACAAATTTAGATAAATGATATTAATATTTTTTACTGCTTTGTCTTTATTTTAATTTAAAAAATTTATGTAAATATTTTTATATATATCTCTTAGTCGCGTTGTGTTTCAACTGTGTCATGTTATATCCTAAATTGGAGGAACAATTTTGAAGCCTTGATGGCATAACTCATTCTCCTTTTGCTTCCATTTCTATCATTAAAAGTCTACAATTGAATATTACCCCAAAACATATGAAAGTAATTTCCCTAGGTAATTAGACTTACAGACTTGAAATTTTGTCCTAGCTGCAACGAGTGTGCACCCGATTAATTACACAAGATAGCCTCCAATTTTTGCGCTAAGTGTAAAACTCTATTCAATTTCTTTGAAAATGAAGACTTTCATAGTGTTCTGGCCGGCCCATTTCACAAGCCCACCAGTTGGATCCACTTTTAGATCCTTCTAGAGGGAAACATATTATTCCTCCTCATTCCCATGCATTCTTGCCAACTGCACAATGACAGTCGGGCACCAAGCCTAGCCTTAGTTATTAGGCAGGCTAGGTGGTACAACCACATAACTTCTCTCCCACGCTTGACAGACGGAGACTTTCTCTCCACTCACATTAAGGGGGCATATGATCTTCTTCTCCATTCATGGTGTAACTTTGCACATTTGTGGAGCCACCTTAGCCCCACACACACACACACTTACCCTTTGCAGTATGCTTTCCAGCACCGTAGGAAGCTTCACTAGAGCCTTAATTTTTACTATTGCTACTATAAACACCCTTATATCAACATACTTCACCTTTTATGGGACATATCTATGTACTCCTGCTAGTACATTGGCACGTTTGTGTGAATCTGTAAACTGTGATTAGAGCAAAAATAAGAAAGAAGAGCAAAATGAAAACTAGAGTTCCAGAGTAAAATAAGAAAGAAGAACAAGAAATAAGAGTTCCAGAAAATCAGAAAGAAGAGCACAACGAAAACCAGAGTCCCAGAGCAAAAATAAGAAAGAAGAGCAAGAAATCAGAGTTCCCAAAAATTAAAATGAAATCAACTCCATAATCCATTGACAAAAATAAAAAGCTGATCTGAACACGTTCATCAACCTCCACCAGTCAGATGCATTAATAGGGGCCGCACCGCCTTCAACATGTTCATCCGACCCAACTTCACAAAGAAACAAGCTACAAAACAATAGAAACCAAAATTAAAACAACACTACCCAGCCTAACAAAGTCGTGTGAAGGCTTTGCTAAATAGCTTTTGGTCATCATAACTTATGGGCAGCCTCAAAATATGACTCCACAAGAATTTTGCATATCTCGTGTAACGAAAACCATGAGAACAACCGACCTTAAATATTAGAAATGAAGAATCAAGGCGAAATGAAATCAAGTGTGAACCGACCGCCCCACACTTAACTCCAACCGACCTTCCAACACTCAACTTCAACTGACCGCCCAGCAACTTCTCACACCGCACCCATCATGGGGTCCAACCCTTCGCTAGTTCGCTGATCGTCCTCCTCGCCAGTCCCTCTTTTTCGGTCGATCAATGGATTCCTTAAAAGAGAAATAATGACCCACAAATTTAGGACCAGATGCTTCCATCCTCCCGTCTATTAGAGTCGGCATCCTCGTGTCTATCAGAGTCGACATGCTATTCTTTCCTTCCTCATTGCACATCACCCACAAATTTAGGACCAGACACTTCCATATCTGAGCTCCTAGGTCCGAACTAGAACAACAACACCGCTGCCCTCATCCACCTCAAAGGCTAAATCCGCTCCCAACATGAAGAAGAAAATCACCCCTCTCACCCTTCAACAATGGAGTTCAATGAGATTATTAGCCAAAGCTCAGCATCGGTCGTTCATTGCCTCATGTCTGTCGTTCACCACACCAACCATTAATAGTCTCTTACCGATCGTTCATGACTTTTTACCGATCGCCTCTTGCTGGTCAAGCCTTCAGCATATCCGTCATACTGGGAACTTCCATTCCACCTTTCACCATGCTGATGAAAACTTCAACGGTTTAGCGTATCAAAAAATTCGAGGGAGCGTGCAATCGATGGATGCAAACCTCTTCACGGCGACAACCACTGTCGTTCAACTTATTGAAATACCTCATGTATTAAGTGAATTCAACTTGCTAACTTTTACACGTTGATTATACAATATTTATAGAAGCTCAGAAAACAGAGGATTGAGCTTAACCAATCTAATACTTGAAAACAGAAAAACTAACTTTACAACTATATGCACTTAGTCAGGTACACTCTTTGCTGACGTGGACTTGGACGTGTGAGAAGCTTTATTCTCCAATAGCCCCCCACAAGCTGGGCGATGTATGTCAAGCATCCCCAGCTTGGATACAGCAAGAGAAAACACGCTAGGGCTCAATGGTTTTGTAAACATATCTGCAAGCTGATTACCAGAGTTGATGGGAAGAAGATGCAGAAAACCGGACTGAATCTTGCTACGAGTTACATGACAATCGATTTCAATATGTTTCGATCGTTCATGAAAGGTAGAATTATGAGCAAGGTGAATAGCCGAATGACTATCGCAGTACACAGAAGCTGGGCGAGACCACGAGAGACAAAGGTCTTGAAAAAGAAATTGGACCCACTGGAGCTCGCAGGAGAGGCTAGCAAGAGCTCTATACTCGGCTTCGGAGGAGGAACAACTTATGGTGGTTTGTTTCTTCGAACGCCAAGTAACGAGAGCTGAACCGAGAAATATGCACAAGCCAGTTACTGATTTTCTGGTGTCGGGACAAGTGGCCCAATCAGCATCGGAGAAGGCTTGGACTCGCAAGTCATTATGTGCTGGAAAAAATAAACCACGACCAGGAGCTGTCTTCAAATAGCGTAAAACGCGTTTAGCAGCTGCAAAGTGGGTATCCATTGGAGCTGCCACGTACTGGCTAAGATGATGGACAGCATAACAAATATCTGGGTGAGTATTTGTCAAATACAAAAGACGTCCAATCAAGCGTCTGTAGCAAGTAGGGTCGGAAAGCAGAGCACCTTGTGAACGACAAAGCTTCACAGAAGAATCCATTGGTGAGCTAACTGGTTTACCACCAAGGAGACCCGCATCAGAAATAAGCTCGAGTGCGTATTTTCGTTGGTTAAGAACGATGCCACGAGAGGAGCGGGACACCTCCAGACATAGAAAATATCGAAGCTCACCCAAGTCTTTAATTTTGAATTTATCATCTAGCAACCTCTTTACCCTAGAAATCTCAGAAAGGTCAGTTCCACATAAGACTATGTCGTCAACATAGACAAGCAACACTGTAAATGAAGTTTCAGTTTTAAAGGTAAAAACTGAACTATCAGCTTGTGCTTGTTTATAACCAAGGGAGAATAAGAAAGAGGACAACTTAGCATGCCACTGTCTACTCGCTTGTCGTAAGCCATAAAGTGATTTTTGTAAGCGACACACTTGACCATGTTTCTGCAAATGAAGACCCGGATGAGGCATCATGTAAACTTCTTCATTAAGACCGCCATGAAGGAAGGCGTTATTCACGTCAAGCTGATGAAGAAACCAGCTTTTAGCAGAAGCAACAGCTAGTAAGATGCGAATGGATGAGAGCTTTGCAACCGGACTGAAGGTTTCAAAAAAATCTACACCTTTCGTTTGTGTAAATCCTTTCGCTACTAAACGTGCTTTGTAACGTTCAATGCTTCCATCCGAATGATATTTGATCTTATAAACCCATTTGCATCCAATGGGTTGTTTTCCTTCAGGTAAGTCAACTAAACGCCAAGTCTGGTTCTGTTCTAAGGCATGGAGCTCAGATTCCATTGCCTTACACCAATGATCAGATTTGATGGCTTGAGTAAAAGAACTTGGCTCCACATTAGAGGATATGTTAAAACAGAAATGGGTGTACGTGGGTGAACAGGCGTCATAGGACAGAACATTAGATAAGGGATATTTAGAAGGGGTTGAGGAAAACATACCTTGGCAAAGATTGACATGTTGAGCATTGGATGGGCCACAATGATACTGATCCAGATATTTTGGAGGTACTCTCACTCTGGTTGATCTTCGAGGATGGTGTGAGACAGGTTGTTGTGAGGGTGAAGATTGTGGTGAATCTGTGACAAAAGGGATGGAATGGGATTGCTGTGGTGGGGAAGGTTGCTCTTGGGTATGTGATGGCAGGGTGCAATATGGCTGTGTAGACAAAATGGTTGGTGGAAGGTAACTGTCAAACTCAATGGGTAGTGTTTCAACGACCGGTGTTGGTTCAAGGTTGGTCGTTTGAGGTGAGGTTTCAGAAAAATATTGTGAAAAGGGAAATGGCTTTCATAAAATATGGTATTTCTGGAAATGAAAATATTTCTGGAATTAAGGTCATAGAGCAAGTCACCTTTCAAACCTGCCTTATGTCCAAGATAGACTGCCTTTCGAGCTCTATGAGAAAATTTTGTGCGCTGATTATGCAAAGTTGAAGCATATACTAAGCAGCCAAAGACTCGCAGATGCATTAGAGCTGGAGGCATGTGATACAAAAGCTCATAAGGTGTTTTATGGTTTAAGAGGGGTGTACAGGTGTGGTTAATTAAGTGAACTGCATGAGTAATGGCATAATTCCAAAGTTGAATTGGTATTTTCGATTGAATTAACAATGCACGAGCCACATTCAAAACATGTTGATGTTTGCGCTCTACCCTTCCATTTTGTTGTGGGCACTCTACACAACTTCGTTGATGGATGATTCCCTTTTTAAGGTAGAAATCTGACATGAGAAACTCATTACCATTATCACTTCTAATGGTGTTGATTGGAGTTTGGAATTGATTTTCAGCATATGCAGTAAAATGCTGTAAGTGAGTTCTTGTCTCAGCTTTGGTTTTCATCATCATAATCCAAGTAAATCTTGAAAAGTCATCGACAATAGTAAGAAAATATCGATGACCTTCAATGGAAGGAATAGAGTAGGGTCCCCATATATCAACATGGACAAGTTGCAGAATTTTTGAAGACTGATTTTGACTAGAACAAAAGGGCAGCTGCCTTTGTTTAGCCAAATGGCACGCGTCACATGGATTGACATTCATAGAAGAAATAAAGGGAAATCTATATGCCATTTCTTTCATTACAGTATGGGGTACATGGCCAAGCCTTCGATGCCATAAAATGGAATCATCTTTATTTGCATTACAACCATATGCAGTCTTATAATTGTCTCCTACTGTTGTAACAGAAATATCTGGACCAGCCTTCTTATTTATCACATACAGCCCATCCTTTTGCTCAGCAATACCAATCTTCACTTGGGAATGCAGTCCCTGGATAATACACAATGAACTACGAAAAAGTAAGGTGCATGACATGGTATTTAAGAGTTTGGTAACAGATATCAGATTGACCTTGAAGTCAGGTACATAAAGGACATTCATCAGTGTGAGCTTAGAAGAAATAAAAACAGAACCAGAATACGATGCAGTAACATGACTACCATTAGGCAAATTAATTAAGACGGGATAAATTTTCTGTATATGTGAAAGCTGAGACTTTAGAAAAGTAACATGATCGGTAGCACCTGTGTCTAGTATCCATTTTGCATCTGAGATACCTGGCTGTTGTGGTAAATCAGTATTGACATTGGCAACTTGTGTAAAATTTGCTGTATGTACAGCTGAATTTGAGATTGCTGCATTTTTCTCCAAGAGATTGACAAGGTGTTGGTACTGATCATTGGAAAGGGAGACTCTAGAGGCATTTATTGATTCTTCAGTGCGGGATTCTTATGCAACACTATTTGCACTGTGAAGTGCATTACTTCTTGGTTTGTATCCAGGTGGAAACCCGTGGACGTGAAAACATGTATCAATTGTGTGGTTTGATCTCCCACAGTGTGTACACATCTTGCTGAATTGAGTACGTCCACCATAGCTATTGAATGGACCTCGGCCTCTTCCTCTAAAGCCTCGTCCATCATGATTCCTCCGAAAAGTATTTTGATCATTAGCAATAGCAAATGCTTGAGCATTGGGTGGATTCATGATACGGACCTCTGTTTGGAACTGTCTTTCTTGTTGCACCACCATTGAAAAAGCTTGAGTAACATCCGGTAAAGGACTAATGAGCATAATTTGAGATCTAACTTGTGAATATTGGTCATTTAATCCTTTAAGGAACCGGACCATATGATCTCTTTCTCGATATTCCTTTATTTTAGCATAGCCTCCGCATAAGCATCGAACATTACAGCTGCAAACAGGAACTGGCTTGAGATTATTCAGCTCATCCCATAGAACTTTCATCTCTGTGAAATAATCAGTCACATTTTTATCTCCTTGTTGCAATCGGTATATTTCTTCTTGAAGATCTGATATATGAAACACATCAGAACGAGAAAATCTTTTCTGAAGGTCTAACCACACATCTCTGGCTTTCTCAATCCAGATCACAGATTGTACAATCGACTGTGATATGGATCTATGAATCCATTCATTCACCATATTATTGCACCTCTGCCATGCAAAATAATTCGGATCTGTCTCGGACGGTTGAACAATACTACCATCCACGAATCCAATCTTGTTTTTGGAGACAAGAGCTACTGTCATCGCTCTACACCATGTGTGATAATTGCTTGTATTGAGTAAAGGAGAAACCAATACTATAGAAGGTGATTCGTTTGGATGCAAGAAAAATGGATTGGAAGGATTGGTGTGAAAATCTGGAAGTGTAGTTTGTGAATTTGCAGAACTTTGCTCAACAACAGGAACTTCATTCGCCATCGATTCTTGATTCAATCTTCATTCACCATGATCGAAAAGTTTTTCTCTCTCCTGCGATACCAGAGCTCCAGATTAGAGCTCTGATACCATATTGAAATACCTCATGTATTAAGTGAATTCAACTCGCTAACTTTTACACGTTGATTATACAATATTTATAGAAGCTCAGAAAACAGAGGATTGAGCTTAACCAATCTAATACTTGAAAACAGAAAAACTAACTTTACAACTATATGCAGTTAGTCAGGTACACTCTTTGCTGACGTGGACTTGGACGTGTGAGAAGCTTTATTCTCCAATACAACTTCTCAGCTACAACTCGCCCCCAACAAACGAAAAGTCAAAAAAGTGGCAGAAAGAATAAGAAATCGGTCCAAAGCAAACTTTAAGGATGCGTTTGGTACAACAGAAATTTTTATTTGTGGGAATCTCAATTTTTGAAAATATAATTTTTACATTCAGTTTACGATAATATTCAAAAATTTAAAATTTAAAAAAATTTAGTTTTCCGGAAATCCGGCCAAATGCAGTGTACCAAACGCCCCCCAAATGTTGAAAACCCACCATGGAAACCAACCAGAGGGGTCCTTCTTGATGTCGACCAGATACTCGAATCCAACAATCTGAAATTAAAACAAAGCCAACAAATTAGAGGCCTCTGGAAAATCCCTCGTAGGGTCCACTTCTTCAATGCTTTAGGAAGTGCATTGCTTAAGCTTCTCCCTTCTCTTGAAGCATTCACAAGTTTGATAAGGGGTCCGCCTCTAATTGTAAAGCCACCTAAATTGCTACTCTGGAAACCGTGCAAACCAAAGCTAACATTTGATGTGCATTGCTTATGTCTCTCTCCCTTTTACATATATACACCTAGGCCCACCAACATTGTTTCCCTCCTTTTTATGAAAAGAATGCATCACGTGCTTATATTGGTTAAGGCTTAATAATAATAGCTTTTGTCATTGAAGGAAAATCCTTTGAAGTTTAGCAACATCCATCAAAAGTGAGACCTCCAAATAAATTCATTAAAGCCGAATTCAACAAAGCCATCCACAACAGGTTTGATGCGTTGAGAAGTACACTATTAATTATTCTAAGAGCTTGCCAAGGATAAATTGAAGGCGGGCCCTACACAAATGAATGCCAAAATAACTTTTGCCAAATTAAAGCTAGACCCATGAAAATGAATGCACGAAGCATCTGTAATGTTACTGCTATCCCCTAAGCCAATAAAGAAACATAATTTCTCGAGAAATGTCACCTTTGTGCTCATTAGATCGCCAACAGGATGACAAGCCTTCACGCTGACCGCTAGCACGACCAACAAGATGACCTGCCCATTTGCCCGACCAGCAGGATGACCAGCCAACATGCTGACTGCCAGCCCGACCAATAGGATGACCAACCCGTCCGCCCGGCCAACAGGATGACCAGCCAACAAGTTGATCGCCAGCCCGGCCAACAAGATGAACAAAAGCGCTGCCTATCCGCCCGACCTACAAGATGACCAACCAGCACGTTGCCAGCCAACCCGGCCAATAGGAAGACCAGCCTTCACGCTACTCATCCGACTAGCCAACATGATGACCAACTTTTGCACTAGCTGACCAACCTTCAAGCCGGCATAATGATCAACATTTACCAATATATTTGAAGCTATCCAAGCAGCATTTACACGCCAAACTTCATGTAATATTCTAATTGTCTATGTTCATTTTTGACATTCAATGAGAATATTTCTTCACTAGCATATTTATGTTTATCATTGAGTATTTTATACTTCCCCTTGTGCTTGCAACATTTATTTGAGCACCCTTACAATTAACAAACATAAAGTTCACTCACAAGTTTACTATTCCCATAATTTATGGGTGACTATTATAAACCCCAAATGAAGGCTGTGATGGTTCTCACTCCCGATATATAATGAAGGACGAGACGGTTCTCACCCCTGTTAAAAAATGAAGGATGGGACAATTTTCACCCCCGGTATACAATGAAGGCCGAGCCAGTTCTCACCCTAGGTAAAAGTTCTAGATGGCCAGTGATGGGACAAAAATTCGTTCCCATCTAAGCCCATTTTGATGGCAAAATACCATTTGTTCCCTCATTTGATGAGCAACTTTAGCACTAAAAACACAGGTTTTATATCTTTATCACAAAAATACAATGGAAAATGGATGATGACGTAATCCTTGGGAAAATATAGAAAAATGGGAACGGATTGGGGACATTAAATACACCTGCTCCACTAACTTAATCTCTCTGACCACTTTGCAGGAAACGTTGAAAAGAAGTTTCCATAAAGCATAAAGGGTACAACAATCAAGCACGAAGAAACATGTACAGCAGAAAATAAAGAGTTTTCATTGGATAAGAGGAAAGCAAGACATGGAGGACTGCAGAAGAAACGACAAATCTCAACAATAAGTGTCCCATCCAGCAACTTGCAACCCTCTGAACACTGTTCGCACCGCCTCTTCCATGCAGTCAAGCAAACAACTCCAGGGAAATTACAAGCTTTGCGATTCACCCTTCTGCCTATAAATAGGACATTCCTGCACGAAGAAGATCATCGAATTTCTTAAGAAGAGATCACTTAGTTTATTTTATAGTTTTTACATTTCAGTTGTATAGTTTTAGCTTTAGTTAAGTGACAACAACTTCTTCTCTATTCTGTTTCACCCACTTGAGACTCTTCACGAGCAACAACCATACTTCTCTACTTTTCATTTTATTGTAACCTTATCTGTTTCCAGTTAAATATACGTGTTATTTCTCTTCTTTTCTACTCGTTATCTCTAAACTGAATCTCGGGTCTATGAGATTTCAGTTTGGAATAATTATGTTTAAAGTAGTAGCCATGTATGGGCTAAGCTATCTGTGAAACGAAAAAACTGTGAAGTTCTTAAAGAACTATTTTCAAAACTCTTGTACTGAAGCTTTTGTATTTCTCTCGTTAAGTGAGCTATATTCATTGTGTATCAATGGAAATTGAACACATACTGAGAAAGGAACTTCCATAAGGAAGGGATTTCAGACAGCTTAACTAGAGGGGGAAGGCAGTGTTATGGAAACAACACTGCTGGTTGCCTTAGGAATAAGGGACCACCTCGTTCACTAAAGGTCTTGTGCTAAGTAACGGTTGGAGTCAAGGGAGCCATAGGAATATGAAAATTTATGAGCCATTTAGTCCATGAGTTGAGGAATCAGTGTTGGCTGTGAAAAGACCTGAACAAATGCAAAATGCTTAAGTCCTAAGTGGAGATTATAACTATTTAAGAATGGAACAATGGACCCGTTCCTTGTGTTAAAACTGTTTTAAATCTTCCATACAGTTGTCTCTTAAATATTGTTATTACTATTGTTATTTTTCCTTTATTCAATCTTGTATGTATAAATCTCCAATGAATACTGTCGTTCCTTCTCTCATCAAGAAGGATTTCATATATAACGACGCGAGGAGCTATTTGCTGTCAGATTGAACCTACTATTTTTTAGGAACGTTGTCAAGACAGTAGGAAACGTTTGACCAAACAGGTCATTTACTAACTTTTCTTTTCATTTTCATTCTTTTTAAAATAGTTTAGGGCATTAATTAGACTACTATCCTCGTGGAAACGATAATTTGGGCACTAATAGTCCCACTTATTACTTGATGCGTGCACTTGCGCACTTGGGTTGAAGTTAAGAGAACGAATGTTTTTTCTCTTAATGAACTAAAGTAAAGGAACTTCCTTCATCTTAATATTTTAAGTAACCAACAAGTTCACACTCAACAAGTTTTTGGCGTCGTTGTCGGGGATAGTTACACTAAATTTTGTCCTTATTACTGTTTTAAGTACATACTCTGTGTATATTTCGTTTATTAAATTTTGTCACATATTTTTCTGTTCATACTATCTGTGTTTTATGGTTTATGAGTGAAGAATCTGAAACAGATTCTCACCACTCCACTGAAATACCTGAGTTCTTCTTTGATTCTGAACCAGAATGTACTTTACACAGGAGAAGAAGAGATCTCAGGGAAAATATTTTTGAAAACATGGCTGATCACAATAATAATAATGAAGAGATCCCTCCTGTTAACTCTCCCAAATGAGAGTTAATTTGGTATTTTTATGATGAATCTGCTGCATAAATTCCATATAAAGTGTCTTAATTGCATGATAATTGAGCTAAATGTTGCATATTCTTGATTAAGTGCTTTGAGATGACTAAGTATGGAAAATGAGATAATATTCCTTGATTTTGTATAAGAAAAGATGATTTGTTGAGTGTTTGTCTTTGCAGGAAAAGTTGACGTCAGAATGCTGTAGCAGAGAAGCTGACGAAATGATGATATAGCAAGCGCTACAGCATGACAGCGTGGACAAAGGAACAACCAAACTTTTGAAATTCAAAAGTTAGTTAATTCCCAACAAATGGATAAGACACCAGCAAGCAAGGATCAAGGACGATTTCAAAGATATATTCTTATCCCAAAATCCCAAGGAACAAGGACAACAAACCTTTACTCGGTCAACAACAATATTGGCACAAGAAATCCAAGAAGATCAAGATTTTATCCAATCAAGTGCCAACAGCACAAGAAAATCAAGAAGATCAAGATCTTATCCAAGCAAGTGCCAACAGCCCAAGAATCTAGGGATACAATAAGGCTGCAACAACAAGATTCATGGATTTTCACTCCTAACCCTAAAGCCCAATTATCCAACCACTTTTCCTATTTAAAGAGGAGTTCCCCCATGGATTCAATAAGCGAGAGAGAGTCAGAAAGGCAAGAAAGAAGGGAGGGGAAGAATGTAGTACCCCTCCCACGTTTTAGAGAGAGAAAGTAAGGTTATTGGAGGAGGAAGAGCTGCTGGAGCAGTGCTGGAGCAAAACAGTGACGACGTTTTCCTACAGCATTCGTTTTCATCTTCTTTTCTGTTTTCCAATGAGTTCTTTCTTTCTTTTCTCTATTTTATTTAATTCCATTATGAGCTAAATTGCTCTATAGGTTAGGTGATAAAGTACCTATGCTGTAACATTGAGATGTATGCCTAAACTTTATTTTTATTAATGTTTAATTAGTTATTCAACGAGTTTGCTTAATCTTATTCATGTGTGTATGTCGAGAGATACATATATGATATTGAGGAGGTTGGGGCCGAGAGGTTTCCAAATCCAGACCCTTGTTGAATTGTGTGGCTTAATTAGGTTAAGAAAGTTAACTTGATTAAGTTGTGGGTAGAGAGATCATTCACACCACATAGCCTAGAACTTGAACTTGAACAATTCAGTGATTAGTTTGGCCATAGAGATGTGGGAATTAGTTATTGGGTATATATGTTAGGTTGGCCAAAAGCCCCAACATACTTTAGTGTTCGGTTACTAATTAAGCATTGATATAGCATCGTTTCAGTATTGCTGTATCAGGAAAATTGAATCTGACCTATATCTCATCCATCATCTTAATACCTTTGAATTTTAGTTTACTGTTTCTTAGTTTAATTATATTTTATTTTACAAACCCAACCATAAAAATTAATCATTTTCTAGTTTCTTTACTTAAATAATCATTGCTTTATAAATCATCTCTGTGGGAACGATACTTGGACTCACACATCCCTTTATTACTTGTGACACGTGCACTTGCGTATTTGTGTGATTGATTTAATTGATTGCAAATTGCACAAAAAGTTTTTGCTCCTGAATAGAACTTCAGAGCACTGGATCCTTCAAGGAACAGACCAGAAAGAGGAGTAATCCCCCCTGTAGCTCCCAATTTTGAACTAAAATCCATCATGTTTCACACGATCAGGGAAGCTGGAGTCTTCAATGGACTCCCTGCAGAAGATCCTTACACACACCTCACAAACTTTCAAGATATCTGCGATAATTTCAGAACCGAGGGTGTGACAGAAGAAAGTATAAGAATGAGGCTGTTTCCTCACTCTTTGGGCTCAAAAGCCAAAATCTGGATAAAAACTCTCACCCCTGGATCCATACACTCATGGGAGGAACTCTATAATAAGTTTATAGAGAGATTTCTCCCTATGTCTCGCCAAGCTGAGGTTAGAGCAGAGCTTTCTAACTTTAGAATGTTTTATTGAGAAAATCTCTATGAAGCTTGGGAGAGATATAAAGATATCATTAGAAAATGTCCAAACCATGGGGTGGAGAAATGGGGAATTTTACAGTCTTTCTATAAAGGGATTGATCATACTTCTCAATCACATTTAGACTTTGCTGCAGGAGGATATTTCTTTACATGAATTCTTGAATCCAGGTATAAAATAATAGAAGGCACTGCAGAAAAATGTCTCCAATGGCCACTAGAAAGGATGAGCCCAGTAAGGAAGCCATGCATGCTAGAATTAGACAAACAAACTGCCATGGAAGCCCAACTGGCCACACTGATGAACGAGGTGAAGAATCTGAAAACTGACCAAGAATAACCAAGAATGAAAGTCTTACAACTCACAGCTACTGAGAGTGAACCATGCTCAGCCTATGGTGATAATCATGATTCAACAGACTGTCCATCTACAGCCTTGGTGTGTTATGCATAAAATTTTGGGAACAGAAACTTCACCCAGGCCAGAGACAATCAACATGCAGGACGCAACAACAACTAGAACCCTAGAGGCACCATAGTGAAAGATCAGGACCATAACCCTCAATGGAGACCACCCATAAACCAGAAACCATACAACAACCAGCAACAACAATACCAATAAGGCAGTAGTATGGGAAATGGAGCATATGACCAATAGAGAAGATCCGACTATGCTGCGTTCCACAAAGATGATCAACGCATCAACACCTTGGAGAATTATGTCAAGGAATATGTTACTAGGAACAATGCTGTGGTCAGAAACATTGAATCCCATCTGGGACAGATAACTGCTAGCCTTAACACCAGAACACTAGAAAAACTGCCAGGGGACACTGAAGTTCCCTCAACATCTTCTCCACAAGAATGAGAGGTAAGTACCATGTCTAGCTAAAGACACTAAACTAAGCGCTGACTGGGAGGCAACCCAGTGGATACCTTTGCCCTCTAATAAGAGCAAAGTTTTGGGGTGGTTAAACTTAACCACAAAGCTCCCAAAAGAGAGGGAACGTCTGAAGGTTACCTCTAATCCAAAATAATTGAAATATGTTCCATAGCAGGAACGTAGTTTTGTGGTGGTTCAATAACCACATACCCTCATTTAAAATATATATATATATATAATATAAATATGTAATAATATAATGATATACATAATTATTATTCCTTTAATTATTTCTGCATTATTATTTTCTAATATATTTTATTTTTCTTTTCCATATCAAATAATAATTATTCAGATGATTATTAGCTTGGTATATTTTTTTTATGGTATAAAAGACAAAAGGGAACGTTCCCTGGCTTAGGAAATAAGAATGAAAGGGACACTTGTCCCTGCTGAGTCAAACAAATTTGCGCAGCCGTTATCAAATTTGCACTCATTGCAGATATTGAAAACGTGCTCTGCAAAAGCAACCATCCCCTCAGCCATTAATGCAACTACTCCACTTCTCTTTCTATTTCCCATGATTATGCCCTAAACCGTTCCATCTCCTGAAACCACCATCATCAGTTGCATTCCACTATCCCTGACCACTCGTTTTATAACGTTCCTCATCCACTACTTTCTCAACATCCTTTCTTTAACCTCCACGTCCTGAAAAACTCCTCATTTTCCCTCCTTTGCATGCTTATTTAAACTCTTCTCTTTCTCGAACCTTACCATTTCTCTTGCTAACTTAGAAACTTTTTACTCTTCATCACCCTCCTCTGCATTTTGCCCTAACCTTTCCTTCATCTATAACCATGACCAGACTTTCAGTAACCGTCACCCCTGTGGCCAGAAACCAGAAATCACAGTAGAAAATGTATCTCTCTACTTAGAGAGGAACATCTTCCTACAAGACAAAGCTCCTCTGCCATCCTTCGTGAAGAGGGCTTTGAGCAAACTCAAATGGACCTGGTTTGCCACAGACGCACGAGAATTCAACCCTGCCTTGGTGGCTGAGTTCTTGTACCTGACAAAGAGACTTCCTCAAGGGTACACAACTGATGTGGTGACTGTGAGGGGGAAAAGTATCATTTTCCCCTGTAGCCATCAAGGAAGTACTCCATCTTCCAATTGTTGCCAATTGCCCGTACCAGGGGTACATAGAGAGCAGATAGGTCCCCGAGTTCGTGCTGGACATAAAGAACTCGATCACCATTGGTGACCCCGTTTATTCCAAGGGAGCCCTCTGCAAGGGCAGTTTGAAAGACGAAGCCAGATTCTGGTCTTTGTTTGCTAACACCAATCTCACCTCTCCACTCATGATGCCACTGTCAAGTGGGTACTGCAGGTGCAACTCTATTGCATCATGAAAATTTTTTCCATCGATGCAGTACCCCTCATATATGGCAGCCTGAAGAAGGAGATCAGGAAAACTATTGTCTGCCTTCCCTGCCTGATTACAAAGCTCTGTCTAAGAGCTGGAGTGAAGACTTTTGACGATGAAGACCTAGTTCTGGGGTCTGTCGTAAATTTCAAAACATGGAATGGTCTGAGGAGAACCTACATTGAGTCAGACATTCCATTCCCTGAAGGTTACAACGTCAGACGTAACGTTGATGAGATTGATGATGAAGAGGGCCCTGAGGCCCCAAAGAAGAAAACCACGAAGGCAACCCCTTCAAAATCTGCAACCACTTCCTCCCGCACCCAGGCAAGAAAATCCATTACCCTTCCTTCCAAGGTAAAGAAAGAAGCCCCTGTTGCTACTGAGAGCAAGCAGGGCAAGAAGAAATCTCCTGCCAAAGCACCCCCAAGAAAAGGGGGACGTTCTAGTAAGAGGCTTAAGAGATCCTTCAGGAGCACAAAAAGAACAGAAGGAGCATCCTCTGAGAAACCTATTACCCTCTTTGACAAGGAGGAGGACAGTGAAGACAATGAGCCTATCTCAAAGAGGCTAAAGAAAGGAGGAACATCAAAACCTAAACCAGCTACAAGGGAGACGTCCCCGAGTAGCTCTGCTACATCTGAGTTTTCTGACGTTTCGTCCCCTCCTACGTCACCTGCTTATTCTTCACCACCACCAATACTACAACAACCCTCTCCTAGGCAACAACAAGGAGAGGGAATTAAAGAAACAGAAGCAGCACCTGCTGCAGAAGAACAAGTGGCTGAGCAAGATCTCAGCCACAGAAAAAGATTGACAAAGGAAATGGGATTCTTGTTGAATCCCCTAAAAAAAAGCCAACTGCTCCCAGACAAATCAGTCTGGGAGCCAGCCACAGTTGTCAAATTTATTTTAAACGTGATATTTTTTTTTGGAATATGATTAATAAAGTTAAAATATTTAGAACTAATATTATTTTTTATAGATATTTAAATATAATTATAATTTTTTTTAATATAATTATAAATTTATATATATTTACCAGGTCATGCGGTTCAACCAGTGACCCACTGGTTGAACTGGTAACTCAATGACCCATTACCTTGGCCGGGTCACCGAATCAATTTTAATAACATTGCATAGGTATAATTGGATTACGTGATTGCTCGTTTGTCTGAATTGATGTTGTAAAATTCTGATAATGTTTGAGGTTAATTTTCATGAGTCTATATTTGAGACCACAACTTGTCAGGTTTGAGCTTAAACACTGAAATTTTTTGTTGAGAGACCTCACTGTTATAACACTCTAGAACTTGATTTATTTCTCTGTGATGCATGCATTGGTTGAGATGATTAAGGAATTTTGTTCTTGTTAGCCTATGAGTTGTCAGTGAAAAGACCTGAACAAATGCAAAATACTTAAGTCCTGAGTGGAGATTATAACTATTTAAGAATGGAACAGTGGATTTGTTCCTTGTGTTAAAACTGTTTTAAACCATCCATACTGTTGTCTCTTAAATATTATTATTACTATTATTATTTTTGCTTTATTCAATCTTGTATCTATAAATCTCTAATGAATATTGTCGTTCCTTCTCTCATCAAAAAGGATTTCATATATAACGACGCAAGGAGCTGTTTGCTGTCAGATTGAACCTACTATTTTTGAGGAACGTTGTCAAGACAGTAGGGAACGTTTGACCAAATAGGTCATTTACTAACTTTTTTTTATTTTCATTCTTTTTAAAATAGTTTAAGACATTTATTAGAGTACTATCCTCGTGGGAACGATAATCTGGGCACTAATAGTCCCACTTATTACTTGATGCGTGCACTTGCGCACTTGGGTTGAAGTTAAGAGAACGAATGTATTTTTTCTTAATGAACTAAAGTAAAGGAACGTCCTTCATCATAATATTTTAAGTAACCAACAAGTTCACACCTAACAACCAGCGTTTGGCCAAAGTCCCATATAGGCATATTTTTATTGTCATTTAAATGCCTCTATATTAGCTATTACAGGTTCAAAATCTATGCAACTGGACATCAAAGACCCACAAATATCGGGTATTATTTGCCTCCACCAATGCTTTTCACAAAGGATGGGGATATGTATTTATTATCGAAATCTTGGAGTGTCTTCTCTCTCGGAACACATTATCCGTTCTAGAGGCTTTCAACAGCAACATTACTCTGGGAGTTGCACCTATCATCCTGGTTTGATCAATGCATAAACATTTCTTCTTATCTAATGATCATGACACCACTTTATTTCGGTCACCATTTTCGCAGTAAATTTTTATTAATATTATTTGTCCAATTAGTATAATAACATGCACTTAATCTTGTTGACCAATATGATATTTTTGATGGCAAGAGAGATCCAATTGTAATGAAGACCTCAACATCATAAAGATCGAATTCTACAAATATCATGACCTGGCAACGCCAACTTTCTCTAAAGGTATTCTCTCTTGAACACCCAGTGTATGGCTTTATATCTTCAAATCTTATATCACAAAAAACGTCTGCTTATAGATTTTCCAAGAGTAGTTGCTTTAGCATGTAAAGCATGCCCACAATCAATTTCTCCATTTTGTGTATACTTCTCAAGAGATCTTACAGCATCGTGTCGCTCATGCCGGTTAGCTATATTCGGGCGTAAGGCTTTTGTGCCTATGCCGATTTTCTTTTGGCTCATGTCAATCATTAATATCTGGTCGTCAGAAAATGCGCTCATTACACGTTGCCAATGAAATCAAAAGCCGAAACGGTCGATCTACAATAGCACTATCCCCAACGGTGGTCCCATCCAAACCAAAGTCATCGGACATCAGAATGAAGTAGCGCGCAAACACGCTTTAAATAGAAAAAAATACGCTTTATAACATAATTTTATAATTTTTTTAATTAACTTTTAAACATTTTTTACTCTAAAAATTAATTTTTGTTATAAGTTCCTAAATTTTTTAAATTAAAGCAACATTTGTTAGGAGAGATTATGTGAATGGAATAGGAAAAGATGAAGGAGGATTATTCAGTGACGGTATCAAAGGCATTACCTCTGACAATAGAGGTGTTGAAGGTGGTGGACCAAATGCAAAAGTAGAAAAAAATTATCCGAAACAACACTTTAGATTGTGCTTGAAGTAGAAAAAAATACAAAAAGAAAAAACAAGACATAAGTGATCATGTTTGCACAGGTAGCTAACAACAATGCCCTCGTAGAAGAACAAAATTAAAGAACCTAACAAGCCAACCATTTTCATTGGAGTCACTGGTCAGGTTTGGACCTCAAAGACAGTTTCCCTTGGTTCATTTGCTTCCTTACAAATTAATCCTAAAACCCTCACCATTCTCAATCTACCATCATCAATCCCCCAAAGGAAAAACCAAGACCAAACCTTGTCTCGTTTCAGAAAAGAAAAATAACCCTGATTTCAATTAAATCACCAGCTAAAGCATTCTAAGCCCCTCAATTATAAACACTACAAATCCATAAGACCTTTGCTGAAACCCTAATCCTCTCACAAACCTAAATTGCCCCCCTCATCGGACACCAATTTCCCTCTTTTCAACTACAACCTTCTGATGGAGCATCGGAGAAGCGTCAGAGTCGATGGCGTACCCATAGCAATAGAAATGAGTCGCTATGTTCCTGATGCCATCACTGGCGACGAAGAAAATGAAAGAACAATGGAGCTCACGGAGCATTGTGGTCGTTGGAAAACCATGGGCGAATGGTTTCGTCGGTAGCGGCGGGGAGAAAAAGATGTCGGTGTTAGCATAGTTAAATTGATGGTGAATGATCAATTGCACTGTTTATGACATTTCAGGGGTTTTGTTGGAAAAAATAAAAATTATTTTTGCTATCCTATCCTACCAGATGCTAACCCAACCTAACCCCTTGGTATAAGTTATCAGGCTCTCGGTAGGATAATACTAGCCAATATGATAACATTATCATATCTGTTGAACACACCAAATAACTTATACAAACATAATAGGATAAATTATCCTATCCTATCTCTTTTATCAGGTGCACCAAACGGACCCTTATAGTTTGCTTTTTATTTGTGAATGCAAATTAGTTATTGGGACGAACAAAACAAGATTATTATTAACAGTAGTCCCTCAATCATATTATATTTGTTTTCTTTAGTCCACAAAAGATGGTTGAAAATACTTCAACAAACAACCTTATCCATATAGGAATTTTGAAATCGAGGAGGACTCAAGAGATGGTGTCTTTTCACAAACTGACTCCAAATGCTAAGACGATGATGGTCATCTTAAACGAACATGTAAGCATTAATTTATGTACATTTTTATTTTTTGCATTAGAAGGTGAGTTTTCTAGTAGTGGTAAAATTGTTGCTTGTAACTAAAAGCAAGGCCATGTACAATCCTCTCCCTTATGTGTAGGGTTTGAGTTTTTTTATGTTACCTTTCTTTCTTCAATTGTATGGGGTAATATTCAAGGAGAAATATCATATTACATGAGATAATTTTATTTCTTACATCACACAAAAAATGGTTTGTGTACACTCGTGTACATCGATGTATTAACTCATTATTGTATTAAGCTAGCAAAAATAATTAAGAAAACTAATAATAAGGTTGCTTAACTTTGCCACATATACTTGTAACTTAATAATCAATTAATCTCCTTTAGAAATGTGAGTTAAGTTTCTCCTTTCTTTAACATGGTATTTAACTCTACTAAATACATTCAAACTCTAAGTAGTTCATATAAAATACATACATCTATCTACCCAAAAGCTTAACATACAACATTCATCCATAGATGCATCAATTTTGGCTTCAATCATTCACTAGTATATCACATGCATTCAACTATCCTTTATCATGTCATAATGAAATAAATCAAACTTCTCATATACATGTTACTCAAACACTTGAACAATAAGCCAATACATATGAACTTGAATCTTATCATACATATTATATTTACAAGCTTTTAACTCAAATACTAATTCTATCAAAATATATGGCTTTACAAATAGTTCTCCAAAATACATGATAATACCATCAATTACTCTAAATAAACTAAACATGTCCTTTTCTTATGGGAGTATTGGCTATTCCTCCTTGAGAACCTGCAATATATCCCTAAACAGGACAAGAATAAAAATCTCAGTAAACTAAGGGTTCTTGGGGAATCACTCCACCCTTAAGTTCACTTTCATGCATTGATGGTTAGATCACATATCATAATAACAATATATAGTAAGAGGCATAATATGAAACTTCCAAGGGCTGTTCCAAAGGATGAAATCCCCAAGAAGGGTCCATACAGAAAACTTCTAAGGGTTGTCCCAACAGATGAAATCCCAAAGAAAAATCCATACATAAAATTTCAAGGGTTGTCCCAATGGAAAAAATCCCCAAGGAAAGTCCATGTATGTGTTCAATTGGCTAAAGAACTAAATAACCAAATCATCACATAAGTTTTCAATTGCGTATTAGTTTATACACTAATTATGCAATTTATCCCTTAGTGCTTGTCCATTGGCTCGTCTAATAATGATACAACAACTCTATATGCATACAATTATACCATTCATCTAACAATCAACCAATCATTCAAGTCATTAACCAACACACCTTTAAAAAATTGATGACTTGACTAGAAATGGAAGGAATAAAAAGCTTCATGAAGATGAAAAAGAGGGGGAGAGACCGTAAGGAGAGAAGGAGACAAGGTATGTTGAGATATTTTTTTATTCTAAGACTTAGTCATTAAGTCTTAGGGTCATGATCCCATGGAATCAATTCCACACCCATTCTATGCATTCTTCCATCTTAATCTTGTATTTTTAATCATTCAATCATCTTTTAATCTAATAACTATTACATTAAAGTTCAACTTATTCTTATGAAATGGGTTTCATAAAACTAATTCTAAGTCTTACATAACTTTTGTTTAATTGTACTTTTACCCGAAACTTTTGGATATTTGCACTTTTGCCCCAAATTAGGGCTTAACTAAAAATTAAGTTTTTCATCTAATTAACCCTTTTTAATTACTATATAATTTCTATTTATATAATTTAATTATTCAAATTATTATAGTTAGGACCCACTAAGAAATAGAGAGAAAAAAATGTATCTCACCTATTTTTGGTATGTGTATAAGACAAAATTGTGTCACAAACATATTTTCCAATATTTAATGCATTAATATGAGGCAAGAATCATTTGGACTACAAGCTCGTACATAATAACATCTGTGGCAAGATGTGGAGTTCTCTCTTTAGCTTGGGCCATGGCTCAGATCAGTTGGGTGTCTGGTCCTGTAGTGATGCTCTTGGTTAGTGTCATTGAACAAAAGTTGGTTTGAGAGTAATTGTGCTTGTGAAAATTGTGAACTATTCAAAACTTATGAACAATTCAGAAGATGATTTTTGAAAACTTGAGAATAAAAGATTAAGATTATGAAAAATATTTAAAAGCTATTGCAGTAAAGGACGCCAATACCTTTTCGATCCCTACCTTGTAATATTAATTAATGTTTACATTTAATTACTCAATTGATCAAACAATTCACCATCTATTAATTAATTAGTTAAGCCCTAATCCCTTAGTGATCTTAACTTTATTAACCCTATTAGAATCCTAATCCCTTAGAAATCCTTTTTCAAGTTAATCCTTTAACCCAGTGAATTTTTCACGTTTGCAGTTCATGTACCTATCCCTAGTGCGTACATGAATTGTTATTTTACCCTTGTCAGGAACTAGAATCCCAATATTCCTATTGAAAACCCTAACCCTCGCAATCCTAATAAGTGATCAATTCTAAAAGAATTATAGATGAAGAACAGGATAAAATAAATGCAATTGAAATAATTAAATATAAATTTAACCAAACTACAAGGGGTTCACATCAAGGGTTGTGACCCTTACCACAATATTAAAAACTAGCCAGACATATTCATGTCTGACAATTCAAAGAATTGAAAAGAATTCATAAAATAAAATAATAAAACCAGAAAATTGGAGAAGAAGCTTGCTCTGCATTCTGCCTCCGTCTTCCTCTCTGTGCAAAAGTTATTATTTCTCTTGAGGTCTGAGTCTCTATTTATAGAGTCTTTGACCTTGTGTAGAATCTTGATCTAATCTTTGTCGCAATCTTAGTGCAATCTGTCTTTGATATCAAAAGGATTTGAAGCTGAATGTCTGCACCTCCCACTCCACTAGCGTGGTTCCCACGCTGTGAGCGTGGGAGATTTTCTTCATAGTCCTGGAGCACCACGCAACTAGCGTGGGTTTGTGAAATGTCTGGCGCTACTAGCGTCAGTGCCACGCTAGTAGCGTGGTAGCTTCTGCCTGTTTTTGATATCTGGCGCTACTAGCGTGAGTCCCACGCTAGTAGCGTTGATGCCTCTGTCTGAAATTGTCTTCTCACGCTTACAGCGTCATACCCACGCTCTCAGCGTGGGCCTTCAGTTTAGCAATTTCTTTTTTAGCTCCAGTTTGTCTGTTTTTCCTACGAAATCAACACAAAATCAATATGCAATCTCTGATTGAGATTTTAACAGATTATCAGTCATATTTGCCCTTTTTGCTTAAGATTAATCAACATTCTTTCTCTTTTTGGCTTAGATTTCTCTATATGCTGAATGCATATCAGTCATCACTTTGTATACTTCATCGCTTCTAGTTGATTGTTACTGTATTGGTGACCCAAATCGAGAAGAGAAATTGTACTTTCATAGACACAGTTCACACCATTCTAGGTAAAGTATATATACATTTAATATATGAGTAGCACATTATTCCACTAAATATTTTTTGGAATTCAAGTAAGAATGATGTGGATTTTCCACTTTACTGATAAAACGATTTCTGTTTGAAAATATAACCATGTGTTGCACCGTCCATTCAAACATTTTGTTTGAAATGGAATGCATTAATGTTAGGGTTTTATACTTCTCCTAATACAGGAGAAGTATTGTCTTATGCCATTGAGAGAGAAAAACATGTGGGGCTCACATATTAAAAAAAAAGACCCAGTGTGGGAATCTAAGTTCATTGCCCTTAATATTATGCAGCATACATGCATTTGATATATTTTGCAAGCGAGTACAATGCTACATTTTGTGTGTCGGTTCAATACTCAAATCTTTATGGCTTTGTAATCAGATAGACAATTGTGCCTTCCATTATCATGATTTGAGTTTTGATTTAAAAAATATCTTTGAAATCGTAAATAAGAAATTAAATGTATTTAGAGTAAATACCTTTTTTCGTCCCTGACAATTTTCACGAAGCCCATATTGGTCCACAACAATACAAAAGGCTTTGTTAGGTCCTTGCATTTGAAAACAAAGTGCCACGTTTGTCCTTCTGTTAGTTGGCATCCAACGGCCCAACTAACGGTGCACACGTGGGACGTTAGTTTCCTGACTCAGAATTAAGTAGTCCAGCGTGGAAGTAATACGACGACGTTTTGAACATGCCTTATGTCTTCTTGGAGTTTTGGACACCTGACCCTAGCATCGAAGGGTAACTGACCCACACAACCTTGTCAATTTGAGAACCCTAAATCAACAATAAACAAAAAAAATCCCCATAAGCTCCGCACGTTGATGACTGAAAATTGAGGAGAGTAGAAATTATTTACTGGATTTGCTGGGGAGTTGGAGAAGATGAGTCTTTCATCTGACATGGGGGCTCAAATGGGAGTACTTCAATAGGGGGTAGAACAACGACAAGGACTGTCGATCGAAGGTGCAAATATGGGAGGCAAGTTATCTTCTATACCTCCAAAAAAAGAGTTGAACCCAAATAGGGCATTCTTTGGGTGCCCTAATTTCATGGTATACATGTGTAATTTGAATTTATTTAAGTTGAAATATTTGCTCACCGTGGTTTATAATTTTGGCAGGAGAAGAAGTCGTTTTGTGATTTTCTTAGATGGGTAGATGCCGTATGTAATGAAAGGCTGGAGCTTGAAGATGGAAGAATACACAAGGTGGAGTTGGATGTTGCTGAAATGGATTTCAAGTTGAAGTATGTGGACATGCTGATGAGTGAGAAATTGCAAGTTAAGCTGAAAGACCAATGTGTGAAGATTATTGAGCAAGAACTGAAGATTAATGACCAGGAATAAAAGCTGAATGAGCTATACCTGAAGATGGTTTCAGAGTTAGATAGGATGTACAATGAAATTAGCCATGTTGGTAGGTCAGCTAGGGTCATAGTTGGTGCTTGTGTAGGTGTGATCATGATTTGTATTTTTGTTGCAAGTGTGGTAACAATCAAAACTAGTGTACCAAATGTATTTTTTCTTGAATGAAGTGTAATGAGTTCTCTGTACTTTAATGAGCAAATGAATCAAGATGCTTTTATTATATGGCTTATTCTGTATTGGTTCGAAAATGTGTTTTTGTGTAGACTCATTTCTGTGGTCAAGCTTACACTATATGTAAATGCCATGAACAAGGTCATGGATTATTCCTTGCCATCTGTTTGCATCATATGTTTTAGTCCTATTATGAATCCAATGCCATGATGGATTATAACCATTTTGTTATTTATCTACATAATTAGGCTGGAATGAACGTATCTGCTAGAAGCATTGTGTCACAAACCACATACCATACCTTTTTATGTTAAGTCAATCAATCTGCAAATCAGAAGTTGGAATGCAGTTATATTTGTTTCAAAATAGGATTGTGTGGACTCGTTTTGGTCCCTAACAAATTACACGAATCCCATTATGGTCCTTGACAAATTCATCGAGGCCTTATTTGGTCCTTAGCACTAAAAAAATGGACATGAAAACAGAAGTTGCAAGGCAATCATATTTCCAGCAACCAGAAGTTGGACCTATATCATAAGTTGGATTTGTAAATCATGAAATCATTGTATCACAAACCACCAACCACAAATGTATCCATCTAAGAGGCTAAACTCTTTCAAATATTAGTTGTTAGTATCAAAGATAATTTGAGTATAAACAATGGGAAATAAAGCAATTGACCAAGGTTGATAAATCAGGATTAATGTAACCATTTACAATTCAAAACCCAACTGTCAAACAGTATCCACATGACTAAGTCATGATTACAGACCCAAAACAAAAACAGGGCCTGTCAATTGTAATACAAAGCAGCATGTAATTCACCTAATGACCTTAAATACAAAAAAATGTGGGGGTACAATTCATAATGGCCAACAATACAAAAAAATGGCCAAAGATACCAGTGTTGCCTATACAAAAAACACTGAACCTACAACTGATCATGCCCTTCAAGCTGGCCTTGGTGGCTTAAACCCAGGTGTGGTCATGAAGGCCATTAGCCTGGTCCTTGTGCCACTGCTTGTTGCATTGAGAGTTTCACTGGACAAAACTTCAGGTGGTGGTGGGGCAGAAGGTGGTGGCCTGTTGCCTTTAATTGATTCTTCAGCTGTCTGAGAACTTGGTAGTGCAGGTCCTCCTTGACTGAGAGGGAGCTCCTCTTCAGGTCTTGATGGAATGTTTACAGTAATTGGAGTTGAAGGAGCTGCTGGTCTCTTCCCTTTCTTGCTTGCTGCTGGTCCCTTACAAGTCTTTGCATAGTGACCAGCCTGTCCACGTTTAGTAGCATATGTCTTTTTCACTCTTTTGGTATTGCTTCCATGTTCCTAACTTGGATCCTTTTTCCTATGTTTCTTGGGACGGCCAATTGGCCTTTTCAATGGTGGAGGAATAGATTTAGGCTTTGTTAAGGTAGGCCAATACTTAGCAGAATTGACAGGGTTCAAGGTGTGTGCATAAGTGGCATGCAAAGCATCCACTGTTAGCCATTGATGCACATACAACTCTGCTGGTTCATTCTTGTGGCATATTGCAGCAATTGCATG
Organism: Gastrolobium bilobum; assembly: GCF_033153095.1. NCBI lineage: Eukaryota > Viridiplantae > Streptophyta > Magnoliopsida > Fabales > Fabaceae > Gastrolobium > Gastrolobium bilobum. The sequence continues at coordinate 54,640 of NW_026896571.1, forward strand.
CTCACATGGAAATCCAGTCAGCTGCCACAGATTGCATGCACATGTCTTATATGTTAAATTTACTCTAACCCTTTCACCCTTTCCACTAACTTCATATATGTCTTGATTCAAATTCCTTGTCCATGTAGGGGTCCAGGAATTGCTTAGGACCTTCAATTGATCAAGCTTCTTCTGTTGTGCAGGGGCAATTTTACCCCTAACTATTCCAAGAATTCTTTGATGTGCTGCCATCCTCCTTATGATGTAACACCTAAGTTCTTCATATAGACTGATTATGGGCTTGGACCTATATCCTACAATTTTCGCATTCCAAACCTCTGCCATGTTGTTTGAAATGTTGTCACCCTTGGGCCAGTGACTAAAATAGGCTTTGACCCAGCATGACAGGTCAATCTTGTGTAGATATGCCCAAACATCTTCATTCAAATCTTTCAATTTATGCATAGCCCTTGGGAATTGAGGTACAGTAGTGCATCTTGTACATTCCCAAACTATTTCCCTAATGGCCTTGTCCTTCCACTGCTTAATGAAATTCTTCCAGACATGCTGCACACAAAACCTGTGATGTGCACCAGGCACACCTCCTGCAAAGCTGGTATCAAATCCTGCATCCATATATCAATATTACAATAATACTGTAACAGTCAAGGACAACCACATAAAGATTTTTGAAATGGTCAAGAAGTCGATTGCTAAAAACTCGGGTCCACAAAACACTACACATAGCAAATATAAAACACGAAAAGGGGACCACATGTAACAAGTTTCTTACAAAGTAAAACCCTAACAATATCTTTACCAGGTACCGCACATGGGGGACCACATTAAACAAAAAACAATGGCCCATTCACAAGGGGAATCACAGATAATAAAGAAATGACTTGTTCCACGTACCTTGTTCAAATATGACCACGCTCACAATTGTTTTTCTGATGTTGACCAAATAACCACACTACTTCCAAATCCTTGCAACTGCAGAGGAGATGTTGACCCACAAACCACCGTTCCTCACAACCTTCATCGAAAATGTAGCTCACGAGCAAAGGAAATGAGGGGTATGGAGAAGTTACTTGTTGTTGTCTGAGTATGTCACCTAAGTTAAGACCAAGGTGGAAGATGTCTCCTCTACAGAAACGATGTCGTCCGCTTCTAATTACAGCAGCTAACCTTCGCATATACACAACGACATCATTTGTTCATCCAACGTGGCTTGTGACGTTAGTGACTGATAGGACGAAAATTCGTTCCCATCTAAGCCCATTTTGATGGCAAAATACTATTTGTTCCCTCACCCGATGAGCAATTTCAGCATTAAAAACACATGTTTTATATCTTTATGACAAAAACACAGTGGGGAACGGATGATGACGTAATCCTTTGGAAAATATAGAAAAAGGGGAACGGATTGAGAACATTAAATACACCTGCTCCACTAACTCAATGTCTCTGACCACTCTGCAAGAAACGTTTTCCATAAAGCATAAGGGGTACAACAATCAAGCACGAAGAAATGTGTACAGCAGGAAATAAAGAGTTCTCATTGGATAAGTGGAAAGCAAGGCATGGAGGACTGCAGAAGAAATGACAAATCTCAACAATAAGTGTCCCATCCAGCAACTTGCAGCCCTCGGAGCACTGTTCACACCGCCCCTTTCATGCAGTCAAGAAAACAACTCCAGGGAAATTACAAGCTTTTCCATTCACTCTTATGCCTATAAATAGGACGTTCCAGCACGAAGAAGATCATCAAATTCCTTAAGAAGAGATCAATTGGTTTATTTTGTAGTTTTTACATTTCAGTTGTATAGTTTTAGCATTAGTTAAGTGACAATAACTTCTTCTCTATTATGTATCACCCACTTGAGACTCCTTACGAGCAGCAACCATACTTCTCCACTTTTTATTTTATTGTAACCTAATCTGTTTCCAGTTAAATATATGTGTTATTTCTCTTCTTTTCCACTCGTTATCTCTGAACTGAATCTCGGGTCTATGGGATTTTAGTTTGGAATAATTATGTTTGAAGTAGTAGCCATGGGCTAAGCTATCTGTAGAACGGAAAAACTGTGAAGTTCTTAAAGAACTATTTTTAAAACTCTTGTACTAAAGCTTTTGTATTTTTCTGGTTAAGTAAGCTATATTCATTGTGTATGAATGGAAATTGAACGCATACTGAGAAAGGAACTTCCATAAGGAAGGGATTTCAGACAACTTAACTAGAGGGAGAAGGTAGTGTTGTGGAAACAACATTGCTGGTTGTCTTAGGAATAAGGGACCACCTCGTTCATTAAAAGTTATGTGCTAAGTAACTGTTGGAGTCAAGGGAGCCATAGGAATATGAAAACTTGTGAGCCATTTAGTCCATGAGCTGAGGAATCAGAGTTGGCAGTGAAAAGACCTGATCAAATGCAGAATGCTTAAGTCCTGAGTGGATATTATAACTATTTAAGAATGGAACAGTGGATTCGTTCCTTGTGTTAAAAGTTAAAACTGTTTTAAACCCTCCATATTGTTTTCTCTTAAATATATTATTTCTATTATTACTCTTGCTTTATTCAATCTTGTATCTATAAATCTCCAATGAATATTGTCGTTCCTTCTCTCATCAAGAAGGATTTCATATATAACGACGCGATGAGCTGTTTGCTGTCAGATCGAACCTACTGTTTTTTAGGAACATTGTCAAGATAGTAGGGAATGTTTGACCAAACAGGTCAATTACTAACTTTTCTTTTCATTTTCATTCTTTGTAAAATAGTTTAAGGCATTAATTAGAATACTATCCTCGTGGGAACGATAATCTGGGCACTAATAGTCCCACTTATTACTTGATGCGTGAACTTGCGCACTTGGGTTGAAGTTAAGAGAATGAATGTGTTTTCTCTTAATGAATAAAGTAAAGGAACGTCCTCCATCATAATATTTTAAGCAACCAACAAGTTCACACCCAACAGTGACTCAGGAAACTAATGTTCCACGTGTGCTCCGTTAGTTTGGCCATTGGATGCCAAGTAACAGAAGGACAAACGTGGCACTTTTTTTTCCAAAATTAAGGAACCAAAAGAGCCTTTTTTATTGTTGGGGACCAAAAGGGGCTTCGTGAAGTTCATCAGGGACTAAAAGGGTATTTACTCATTTATTTATAAACAAAGTATATTTAGAATGTAACCTTATTAGCCCAATAATTATTTGGTAAGTATCTAGCCTGAATATTCCTTTGCAAGATGCTTTGATTATTGGTGAGATATGTCGCGAGATGGTTGAACTGGGGTTTGTGTCTTTGAGATCATCTGAGGAGATGGGGATACCTGGAAGGCACTCCGACGCTAAAGTCAATATAAGTTCAATGTATTTAAGTTAGGGATGGAAAAAATGAGCCAACCCGTAATCCGCATAAAATGAGTCGGGTTGGGTTGGCAAAAATGAGTTAACAACTCGTGCCAGCTCGAAAAAAACCAAGCCAACCCTCAGGTAAAACAAGTTAGTTCACACGTTATCTTTTTTATTTATTAAAAAATACAAAATAATAATAAGGGAGCCAGATTTGTTCAAAAAAAGTAGAAACCTAAAGGCTAAATCCCAAACGCATACATTGTCATCGCTGCACTTCGCTGTTGCCTTTCCCATTTCACCACCGTGATCGCAGCTGCCATCGCCGCCGGCCGAGCATTGTTCCGACGTGATGGTTATTCTAGTATCAATGTCTCGATTCCATACTTCCATTGCATGATGGTTCTATCCTTTTACCCAAGTTTCTTTTTTATTTATTTTATTTTTATTTTTAAATATCCCCTCAAATTATAAACATTGTTCATTACTTTAAAACAATGTGGCTTTATTTATTGTAAGGTTATGCATTACTTTATTAGTTTCACTGCATTATCTATGAAGATTTGCACTATTTTTTGTGTTTGTGTTTCTCTATGCTCCTCTTACCTCTTCTAAATACGCAGTGTGACAAAAACTATTTTTATCCCCAATTTTTTGAGCCAACCCTAACTCGGCTCAGGTTGGGTTTTCTGACTCATTTTTTTTCGAGTCAACCCTAACCCGACTCATTTTTTTTGGGTTACAAACAGGTTAGGCTGGGTCAAGCCGAGTTGGCCCGTTTTGCCATCCCTAATTCAAGTATTTATGGAAAGATGATTATACCTGGGCTTAATACTTCTGTAATTATAGTAGAGGGGTTCCTTCCTTTTGCTGCCTTAATATGACAGTATTCATTCCTATTGGAGGAGAATGATAGCTTTCATAGGCTATGATGTGGGCAAGGTGCTTACAGTCAGGCTAAGAGCCCTTATAGATGTTGTGGTGTGCAAGTGCTGTCTTTTAGTTATTGGTTCATGTAAAGGTCAAGTTAATTTAAGCAGTTGATGTTACATGATCCTTTTGCCTGAGCCGCTAGTTACATGTGTCAGGAAGTTGCGAGATACTAACATTACGCGAGATTAATGCATTTTCTTCCTATACTAAGAAATGGTCTTTTGGGCTCATTGGGCTTGCCTTTGATTGGGCTTTATATCTCGCAAAAATGAGGTCCAGATTGTAAAGAAAAGATAACTAATACAAAAGCACAAGAGGGGGGTGAATTGTGCAGTAACTCATTTCGCAAGAAATCAATGAAAATCAAACCTTTGATCAAGAAAATCAACCAAAACGAAATAGAACAGAATTTAAATCTTCCCTTATATAAAAACTAAATTAATACATACCAAATGTCGTCCAATAACAGAGATTATACCGATATTAAAAAAGATGAAAAGAAAGGAAGAATCACACCAATATTTATCCTAGTTCATTCTCTAACCACTTGAGAGCTACGTCCAGACTGATGTCGTTGATTCCACTATGTTCTAGTTTCCAACCGGTGCCAGAAAATTATTTTACGAAGAGTTTTTACAAGTCTATGATCAACACATTTGACCACTCTCAACCTATCACCTATAAGCTCTCTCAATACAGTCAAGAATTATTCATAGCAGTCTAATTCGTTCAAACAACAATGGAGCAATCTCTCCTTGTTCAAAGTAAAAAAAATCTCATAAATGTTAGAAAATTTCCTTTATGTGGGCAATATTAATTAATTAGTTTTGTGTTTTAAAATTAATCGGGTTAATGAATATTTCAATTATATTATTTTGACTATTATCATATTGAGTTAGGCTTATGGCATCTATTGGTATTGGGTCTAGTTAGGCATCAATGTAGGTTTTAGTGTGACATTGGTTTTCTGTGATGGCAATGGACACAAAACTCTTTTTAGGGTATTTGGCTAGTTCCCTTCTCTAGCCTATTTATGCTGGGGTTAAGCCCCATGAGCCATCATGCTCCCATCGTTGAGGCTGCCATTTTCAGAATAGGTGATAGAGAAGAAGATCTGGCATGTAGTCCCTTCTTTTCTCTGACTTTGTGATGGTCCAACAAGATACGCACAATCCTAACCTATGATCATTGAACAAATAAAATTAGAGTCCAGCTACTTGTGATATTCGGAAAGAGTTTGGTTAACACATGTATGTTCGTTAACCTATTTGTCGATAACCTATTTAGTGCCGCCCTTTTTCATGTGTGCCTTCACCCTCCACGGATAATTGTCATTGTGATTTTCACATACTATGATCAATCTTGTGATATCACTTTTTGCTACAACGGTTGTATGATAGTCCGTCATACAAAATTACTTCATTGTTATCCGCACATCGTTCTTGAACTCAAAGACCTAATCCTTATACAACTCCTGACTCATCTGCCAATTTGGTACTTGCATTCCCTCCATTGCATGCAACTCCTGATTTGAGTGTGCCAAATTAATATGCAAATAACGACTCGTATAAGCACACCTGTGTAGTAATAAATCAACTATGTAGTCAACAATTATGTTTAGAAAAATTTCATTAATTACAGTTACTAACCTGTTATTGGCGGGTCATGCATTCCAACAATGCTCGGTGAAGGAATCGAATGACACATTGTGGTAGACAGACATAAATCGAAATCACCCTCGATGTTGGTGTCTGATAAGTCTCCGGAACAACACATTCGTCATTCTCTTCCTCGGATCTGCGCCACATCGATTCATACTCATCTTGGGCAGGGACCATTTCGATTCACATTGGTAAGGGTGGGAGTGGTAGGGGTAACACATACCTATCTTTAGGATCAAAATGCGGCTCCCTGTTAATTCAATGGAGTGAATTGAAGGGAGGGAATGATGACTGCTAGATTATCCACCGGAATCTACTTCCGCATACAGTTCAATAAATGTGGAGTCTCAATCATTTTGAAATCCATTTACTACTAACACGACATCTTCATCCTCAACAATCTCCACGGGAACCCAACTTTCTTTACCCAAGACACGTCTAGCAATCAATCGAGATAGAGATTTGTGATCTCAACTTCTTGTATATTGTCTTCTTCATATCATTATAACTACATTGGGGGCTCATGAGGAACATTTTTGTATATCCTTCAAAAACCTGACCATTAGGACGAAAATATCTCCTCCCAGTGTAGTACACGATGGCAATTACTGAATCATTGTTGTCACTCATTTTGTAAAAATTAAAACAAAAAAAAAATGGGAGGAAGAAATAACAAGTACAAAAACAGGGGGATGTTTCAAATCGAGAGAAATGAGAGGAATTGTTTTACTGAACTCGAAGATGTATGATGGGGGGAAGTGGGAGGAGGTTTATATAGCACTAAACTCGCTCTGTCTAATGGCAGTTTCTTAGACGTGGCAGACTCGATGTAAGTGGCAGCAAGTTCTTTTCTGACACGTCAAACTATACTTGATGCAACTGACAACGAGTTTATGTCTGTTTGCCACATGTCCCTGTTGTAGAAAAGAGACCGAGCACTTTAACCACGAAAGTTGCTGCAACTAGCAGCAAGTTTGGTGGCCTCAAGAAATATGCCACATGGTAAACCATACCCGCTACAACTGCCAGCACATTTTGAGTTGTGGTAGTTTGGCAAAAAAAAATTAGCCTTGTGGCATCAGGTAAATTGTATTGGGAATCGTGGCACAGTGATCAAAGTTCCTTTTATTCCATTTTTTAATTTGTTTGATAAAATTAAAAAAAAACCTCGGCTAATATTTTTTGTTTAATTGGCTCTGGAACAGAAACAAGTACTTTCAAGGGTAGCCTCACTGGAGTAATCATAAAAAATGTGACAAAAGCCCAAAAAGTACGGGGGACTTTCGCCTATTCATATTGTTTTGTTCTCGTTGAAATTCAGGTCCACCATTTTTTTCCTATTTTAAAAATAACAAAAAAACAAAAGAAAATTTTGTCAGTGAAACTATTTAATATATAGGAAAAGTGTATCATTTTAAATGATACAAGTTGTGTCATTTCATAGACACAAAGAAGTGTGAGTCCCATTAAAAAAATAAAGATGTAGGTCACACCTCATTATATTTATAAAATAACATAACTTATACCATTTATAATGACACACACTTATCCCTTAATATATAATACTGTGACTACACAGGACACAATAAAATCTCCACCATATGAAACAAAAACAATGAAGAAGGCTGCAAAGATAAGTATTGGAGTAACGACAGCATTTTAGTGCTCCAGGAATATGTGCTCTTTTCATTAAGGGACTGACATTTAGATAAAAATAATAATTTTTCTCTTTCCTCAATCATAGTTTGATTTCGATTGATCCTGGCTACTGAGTTGATGTGCTTCGGAAGCACCAAAACTCTTCTCCTTTTGGAGACACAGCACCTGGGAATCTGCTAAGTCTGGATTTGGTTTTTATAACCCATATTGGTTTATTGATATTGCTAATGCTGCTATCGTAATTCACCTTGTGGGTGCATACCAAGTGTATGCCCAACCTCTCTTCGCCCTCTTCGAGAATTGGGCAACAAAAAGATGGCCCAAAGTTGACGCGGAATACAAGATTCCAATTCCTGGTTTTCCTCCTTACAATCTAAGCCCATTTAGAATAGTTTGGAGAACAGTTTTTGTTATCAGAACCACTGTTATAGCAATGGTGGTTCCATTTTTCAATGACGTTTTGGGATTGCTTGGAGCATTGTGGCTTTGGCCTTTGACTGTCTACCTTCCGGTGGAGATGTATATTAAACAGAAGAGTATCCCAAAATGGGGTGTAAGATGGATTTGTCTGCAAGTGTTTACTGTTGTCTGCCTCATAGTATCAGTTGCGGCTGGTGCTGGCTCAGAGGCCAGTATCGTGCTTGACCAAAAGAAATACAAACCATTCAACTGGAACTATTAAACCCCATCCAACATCTTATGCCTCGTGGGAACAAACTGCTTGGGGCGGTGATAGTTATGGATTGAGCAGCATTATCTTTTGAATAATGCTATTCCTATATTATCCTTATTACAATCTTCAAGTTTACTTGCAATTAAATAAAAATTTACTTATTCCCCATTCCGGAGGGCCGATTTTGGGGCCTTGATGGAACTACTCATATCTCTCTTCCTTCCATTTTCCTTCTGAAAAATCTATTAAACAAAAGTTTGAGTCACTTTTCAATCCCCATCCCCATCCCTACCACATCCAAATATTGTCAACCAACTGAATACAAAGCTAAACACAACAAATGAGAAGTGTCTTGATACTTTTCCATAACTAGATTCAGTCGTAGACTTCAAACTTTGTCACAGCAACATAGACACTAGTGACCATGGTCGAGTGAAAACCTTTGATAACAAATAATTTTAGATTTAGTACGTTTAGTTTCAAAATTGAAAAGCCCTGAATTATAATTTGAGCAAAAGCTTGTCACTTTCCATCGTTTACCCAATCCATGGTTTTGGGATTCTAATTAGAAACCAAATATGGTATTACAACATGCAGACGCTTGTGCGAAGTAGGTCCATGGAAAAATTTCATCTGTCAATTCACAAGATGGTGTGATATACATTCAGGGGATTATACTATATCACAAGTAATAAAATTGAAAAAACAATAAACAAAACCAAAAAAAAAAAAAAGACCGCCCATGACCTCTTACACTCGACAGAAATAATGAATTAAATTGACAGAGATGCCCACAAAGATATTTTACAACAAAACATGCTACATTCATAAGCATTTGTATAGAACCCAACCACCCCCTGGAATAACATCAATCACATCAAAGATTGCTCGCCGGTGTAAACTTTGGGCATCCTAACGCCACAAAAGGAAATCAATTTTTTTTTACCATTGATGCAATATAACTTTGAATCAAAACAAATATGCAGTGGGGGAGCAGCCGAAACAGGGTCGCGGGGTCCCCTTCATCTCAACAGAATGGGTGGAGCAAACTACCTTGAAGAAGCTAAGTTCATCAGAGATTAGAAAAGCTCCTCTGAATTGAACTTATTCCATGCTTCCTGTTATATAAATTATCAAACTTTTTAGGAAAAAATAAAGGCATTGTAGTATTCTGGACATAGCAATATAAATTGACATGCACGTGAGTCAATCAACTTTTGAGCTTAGTTTTATTTAAAAGATTGAGAAGAACTATAGAAGTATGAAACTGCAAATGACTATCACGACTAACACAAATTTTATTTTTATTGATATTTTTTATGTTAGAGACACTATGAGACCAAACCCAACTTGAGACATATATATTAGTACAGTGTTAGGATCCTATTCTAAGGTATGGTGGGACTTGGAGTTCCACATTGGTTATATGGGTGACTAATGTGGAGTTTATATGGACTTTGGGCTCTCCTACTTCTTGAACTAGCTTTTAGGGTGAGGATCTCCCAATATTTGTATCATGTAGTTAATTGGCATTTACACGTTACTTCAAAGCCATGTATGGAGAAGACATCACATAGCGTGCAACATGATGTAAAACACTGTTCACCAGACCAACAGGAACAAACAGTAGCTTGACACATACTGCTGCTCAAGTTTGACGATATCAAATCAACTGTAACTCCTGTTGGTTAGTGCACAAACAGAATGGTGCATCGGATACACAAATAATCCAAAATCTTAACTCAAATGTTGAGTTGCAATATACAACTACAATGGAAGTTATAATATATTTGTGGACAGAGACAAAAATTTCACCATAGTTAACTGCAGTTCATTAAAATCAAAATTTTAATTATATCATATTTTATATTTTATCCAATTTAGCTTTTCTAAACAGAAAGGACAGAAAATACCCCAAGTGACCAAGATACAAAATTAACTGACTCAATTATTGCTTCACAATAAACGCCCCATCTTATATGACAAGATATAATGCCCATTCAATACAACTACTATTTTAGGCTGAAAAAAGATTGATGGTGACGAGGAAACATGTGGACACTCACCAGCAGGAAAACATCCCAAGGTTATGAATCAAGGTTAGCAAGGAACAAAGAAAAAGCAAAATCATGAAACCAAACAGATTTATTGTGAGGTGGATACAACTGGATAAGAAACTGATAAGCTGCAGAGGCAGCACATTATAGAAAACCACACCCAGCCACTTATTATTTATTCACGAGGAAGCTACTTATATGAAATAATATAGATATTGCAATTCTTGCCCTTACATGCACATCATTTGGCCATAGAATGTTACATGGAAACCCACATTTAGAAGCCGCTTCAAGTTCAAAACAATGTTAGCCTAATCTTTATTTGTCAATGGCAACTATTTTCTTTATGAAGCATTGATTAGAGAGCATGTAGAAATAATACAAAAAGGCCAAAATACCTTGAGTAGATCAAACACCTTCTCTGCAATGTATTTCTGCTGAAGAGTGGCACCCTTCTGTTGCACTTTATCAGGATGAATGCACAATGTAGCTTTCCTGTAAGCCTTTTTAACAGCTGCGCCTGTAATCAAATCAGTCAACGAAACCGGCTGCCAACCACATTCAGGCCACAACACCTGATCATCATTCATGAAGGAAACAAGTTAACATGATAGACACAAATTATAGAAGAAAAAGAATGTCACCTAGAAAACACTACAAATTAAGGGACTGTTTTGCTGCTTCAAGATTTACATGCAGGAACTTTTTAGAGTTTATTAATGGAAGCAAGTAGCTTTTACTCTAGTTTCACCAGGATTGACTAATCGATATTGATAACAAGCACTTCGTTAAAATGTTATGCAAAATCAGGTTTTTTTCCCCCTAAAGATGTGTATTATGTTAGTAAATATCTGATGAAAAAAGCTAATATGAATATTTAATGGAGGAAATTGAAATACTGGGTGAAACCGTAATAATCAGAGCATATGAAACAAATAAAATCAGTTTGGCAATATAGTGTTAGCACGCCCAATGCACTTCTAGCCCTAGGAGGTAGACTGATGATCAGATGAGACACACGACAGATTATCCAAAACAAATCCAGCATGCAATATCTTGAAATTTGGGCCCAAGCATTGGACAAAATAAAAAAAGAAAGAAGAGAGCATAAACCAACAAACTTCTGGGCATTATATGGAGAAAATTCAGTGAGGTTATACAAAGCACATACATATTGTAAGGTGGAGAGTAAAGCACGCAAGTTCCCCTCTTTTCCTGCAGACCAGCGCTTAATTTCAAAATCCAGTGTTTCACCAAGCCTCTGAAATCAATGTATAGAAAAAAATAGATAATAAAATTAAAAACTCAGCAAATTAACAGAGAGCTGAGAAGTAAAATCCAACTAACCACCATCATCCATCATAAAAAGAATCCCTTCATCATTAAATATATAAAACGTAAGCAAAAGTGTGGATTGTAAGGCCCTGTTTTCATCCCATCTCAACCTCCCCAACTCACAAAACAGTTTTTTGAGAGAGAATAACAGAGGTATAGGTATATGGTAATTTTAAAATAAAATAAAAAAACCTGAGGCCTACCAAAATTTAATAGAAAATCAGTAAGTTGAACAATAACCTGACCTTTGTGCATCTACTGAGCTAACTGGGATGAACATGATATATATAGTGTACATGCAACGGGTGCAATGCAAGTGTATGAGCAAAAAAAAACCCAAGCCCAAATAAAAAGGAAAACAACAAAAGAAATTACTTACATGTCTCTCAGCTTGCTCTCTTTGAGTTTGTAGGTCTCGTTGATTCTTCTCAGCCAATGCTTTTGCCTAGTATAAAAGGATAATGATCATTATTAGCATAGACAACCAATTCAAAAAGATTTTTTTGAGAATGCACATACTTACACATAAATTCAATGTCAAGTTGATTCAAAAAGAGTACATTGTTCATCTATTCTTTCCATTAAGAAACAATGAAGAAATCAAGTTAAGGAGCAAAATTCAGTAAGACATACCGCACGCTCATGAGCCCTCTGTTGGCGTTCCAACCTAGCTCTTCGTCTTTCTTCACTTTCCCCTTCAACTTCTTGAAATTCTCCAGATGATGGAGCAGCTTCAAACCATAAAAGAGAATGGACAAAAGGAGCAAGTAAGCATTGGAACCAAAAAATTCAAACGATTAATGTGTACAACGACTTAAGCTTTTGAGTTGAATTGGTTCTTAATATGATATCAAGCTTCTATGACCAAGTGGTCACAAGTTCGATCCTCAAAGCCCCACATTATATTCCTAAACGATTGAATGTTGTGGAATTTCTTAACGCATTATCCACCTTTCAAACCCAATGGGCTCGTGTAAGGTGACGAGTAAGAGAAATATAATATAAAATTATTAATTTGGCCTTCACCTAATAGATTAAGCTTTGGGGTTGAATTAGTGCTTTACACATTGAGACCAAAACATTCAGACAACTTGTGCATCAATAATGAATATGTTGCAAACCGCAACCCTACCTCCAAAAATTGAGGAAAGATCATCAACAATATTAGTGGATGATGATGCTTTCTTAATGTTTGAAGATACACCCGTAGATTTCCGGGTTGCATCTGGCTGAAATTGGGCATCAAATACAGAGTCCTGAAAGCAAAGAGGTCCAGGAAATTAGTAAAAAGAATTTGCAATAGTACAATACTAGAGTTAACGTGCATGTCAATCCATCTTTTGTTTTTATTTGAAACATGAAAATAATTTTTAAACTTTAAATAACTACATATACCCCCTTGTCAATTATTTATACTTTTTTATTTATAATACTTGGGGAAGGACTAAAATAACAACCCACTAAATATAACTTCCTAGTTTTAGGATAAATGGCGCATGATGGAAAGAGACCAACACCAAAGCCAAGCATTGGCCACTATATATTAGTATAAATAATTTTTGACACTAATAGGTACTTACTGAAGAGCTAGGCCTAGGAGGCCTTGGAGCACTGTTGGCTCGTGCACCCATGCTGAAGAATGATTCAAGATCATTTTCATTCTTTTGTTGGTTCATCCTTGCAGCGGCGGCAGCCCTTTCTCGAGCCTCCGCAGCTGCTCTTTCTCGGGCCTCTGCGGCAGCCCTTTCTACAGCAGCACGTTCTGCCTTAACTCGCACTTCAGCTTCAGCTTTTGCAGCTGCAGTTTTTTCCCGCGCTTCCCTCTCCTTTGCCTCTGCAGCAGCCTTTTCAGCCCTTTCCTTTGCCTCAGCAGCAGCCCTTTCACGGGCTTCAGCTTGTGCCCTCTGAACTGCAGCTCTCTCAGCACGTTCTCTAGCTTCAGCATTAGCTTTCCCAACAGCAGCCCTCTCAGCTCTTTGTCGAGCTTCAGCAGCTGCTCTTTCACGTGCTTCTCTAGTAGCTCTTTCTACTGCCTGTCTTGCCCTTTCTCTTTCCCTCTCAAGTCTCTGTCGCTCTCTTTCTTTCTCCTCCCTTTCCCTCTCAAGTCTTCTTTGCTCCTTTTCCTCCCACTCCTTTTGCTGCCGCTCATGGTCTAACCTTTCCTGTTTTTCTCTCTCCTCTGGCACAGCTATGTCATCTTTTTCCAATTGCACAGGTTCTTTGCTTCTAGCAGCTTTTGTACTTTCTCTCTCCCTAACTTCCTTTGCCTGCCTAAATTTAGCTTCAGCTCTATCCATAGCCTCCTTCATAGCTGCAGCAGCTGAGTTCATCTCTAATTCTTCGTCAAGAAGACCACTTCCATGTTCATCATCATTGCCACGACTCCTTCCCATAGCGAAATCTTCTAGTTCATCAAACTGAGTTGCAGGAGATAACTTGGCTGCTGCAGGAGCAGATTTAGGACCCTGAGAAAATCGAGTAGAACTTGGGAAAGAAGAAAATTCATTATCCTTCTTTCTGGCATTGGCAAAAGCAGATGAAGCTGTTCCTGACTTGGGGATATGTACTGGTCGGGGAGGAGGCGGTCTTGAAGGTGGTGGAGCAGCAGTTGGTTGTGTAAAAAGAGGAATCTCTGATACCGTCAGCCATATATCATCATTTGATTCCATCTTTTCTTCAAATCTCGGAGACATATCCCCCTTAGTATTGGCCTGTCTAAAACCATCATTATCATATGAAGGGGAAGTAGACCTTTGACCAACTGGTTTATTAGATTCAGATGAATATGTAGGCATGTCAAATGGAGCTCGATGAAACTCCTGATCATGTTCAACAGGAATCTTGTTTTGTGAGTGTCTCTCAGGACTCCTCACAGACGATTTCTCAATTGATTCTTTATCTCCGGTCCAACTTGAACTTGAGTTTGACATTGGAGTCGGGGAACTGCTACCCTTCCTGCTATTTCTCTCTGATGAGAATGCTGGAACAGATTTTCCAAGTCCATCGAAGGGATCAATATCATCATATAATCCACCATTAGAATTTGACGAACTATCATTTTTTGTGCTTCTAGAACTAGTAAATTTACTAATTTCTTCCAACGGGTCTTTAAAGTGACCTGAGGATGAATCCACTGGGGTGGAAGCTGATTCAAATACATTGAAAGGGTCTTCTGTTGCAATGGAGGATGTTTTAGATGCACTGACAGTAGGTTCTGATGACACACCAATATCAGGAGTGGGCCTGTGAATAAAACGATATGTAAAATGATTACGATACATCAACCAATAGTTTAACCAAATGAGATGCTTAGCAACAATGAAGTCATAAGACTCAATAATTTGCTTTCTGTATAGACCTGATCACATCAGCAACCAGATAAAATGATGAATGCACTTCCTAGATAGAAATTCATGGAAAAGGAAAATTATTACCTGACATTTCAAAAGTTACTACTGAAAAAATTAAAACTTGAGCTAGAAACAAAAATGTTGAACTTAATCTTCCCAAGGTGTATGGCATTCTCAAATTCTTGAAGTAATTTAGGAACACAATTTTATCTGTGCCACTCATGCTCTTTTGTATCAAAAAGTTCCCATGAGACTCGGGAGTGTCCACCTATAATGACCCAATTTGAAAATGTAGTACAAAAAATTAAACCACTGAAGAAAATCAGCTCATTGGTGCCTCTTCTACTTCTTCCAAACTCCTTTGAGCTTCATTCAATTGTCGACTTTAATGAATAAAATCAGCAAGCATAACTATACGTTAGCTTTCAAATGATGCAGTGCCAACTTAAATATCTATTGGATAGATTACCACGAAAATTGATATCATACAGACAATAATCTCAGTCCGATATTTCAAAATGCACAAGACACACCCAATGTGCTTGACAGACCTATTCAACAAGAATAATGCATTAACTACAATAGTGAGCTCCTAGAAACAATACACCTGAATCTTCATTGCCAAACAGACAGTTTGTGCCAGCATAGGAGAAGAGAATACATAATCAGCAAAAAGTATCTCCTTCCCCTCCAAATGAAACCTGTATAAACTAGGCATATTCCAGAATAGCTACCTCCAAGTTCCAAACCAAAGTTATCAAATACGGATTGCGGCATGTCGCAGCCAACCCCAAAAAACGCTATAGCGGGTTACGGTTGCGGAAATAGCGGAATAGATATATAACAGAAATAATGACAAAAAGAAACATTTTTTAAAGGCAGAGATAGCATAAGTGACAGAGAGAAGAAGTGACAGAGAGAGACGCCGATAGACTAAAAAACCCTTACAAATTTTCTGTTACACATTTAAATTTAGAACAAAATTGACATTTTACCTGACAACAATATGGCCGGGATTTGGCCACAAATGCGATTGCAATAGCCGCTATAGCTATGCGGCGCGGTTTCTTGCGGCGAGGTACCGCAACGCCCATACGGCACAACAGCTCGTGGCGCTATTGCGGTGCAAATAACTACTTTGTTCCAAACAACTAAGAACAATTTCAGAAGATAAAAATATATATATATATATATATATATATATATATATATATATATATTTAGACAATAATCCACCGATGACATTAGTAGGCTTATGATTCCTTGTTTGATTACAACAATAATCAGCAGACAAATAATATTTTATAACATGTTTAGTATATCATGGTGGTGAACTTTTTTATATTCACGGGTATGATGAACTATGAAGTATAGAAGAATGCTACATGAAGGCATCTCAAAAGACATAGTTAGTAGATCATACTCCATAGTTACATAAACAATCCAAAATTTCACTAAGATTATTGCCAACGATTTATTTATTTTTCCATCAAATAAGTTTAAACACAATTAATAGGCCATCACTATTCTAATCAATATTTTGTCAAAAGCTTCTAAACCCTTCAACGAAACATTCTGTTATACTTTTGTGCATGTTACATTTAAACAAAGAGGGTAGAATTTGAAACTCCCCGTGACTTCTCTGGTTTTTTTGATTAGGAGGGAGGAAGACAAGGCCTCTGCCAAATTTATAGTCAATTGTAGCATTTATCACTCATCTTTCGAGCTTATTATAATCTCATAGTTTCACATGTTATTTTACCACATGAATAGGTTTTCCCTCATATCAATAAACCTCAGGTCTCACTACACAACATTCACTAGCTTAAACGTTACATTAAAGAGCTACCATAGAAAGAAAGAAAAAAAAAAAATCCATACTTTGCTTTCAAGTAAAATGCATTCCACTATGCAAGTAAACAAGCTTAATTAAAACTACACACTGTATCCATACCTATCACTGGAAGGCTTAGCGCTCCCGAATCCAGGGATCAAATCATCAAAATCAGTGGCAACTTTCTCATCCTTTTCCGATCTCTTCGATTTACCGAACCCGCCCAGAAGATCATCAAACGCACCACCGGAGCTCCCTCCCGAAGCGAAAACGCCATCGTATGTGACCTTAGAGGAGCTCTTTAGGCCCGGGACGCCGTCAAATATGTCGTCGTCGTAGACCGGTTTGTCGTACACAGGCAAATTCACGGATTTGGAACCAAAATCACTGGAACCCCGATACATGGAGTCCAAATCGAAGGGAGCATCGAGTCCACGATTCTCCGATTTGACGGAGCCACCGAACAGATCGTCAAAGCCACCAGCGTTTTGGTTTGGATTCTTCTGATTAGCGGAATCGGCAGTGAAGGAATTAGAAGAACGAGTGGATCGGGAACCTAAATCGAAGTTGAGGGAATTTGAAGATCCCTTGGAAGCTGCCATTGGCGCCGATTTCCCTTGGGGTTTGAGCCCGAAATCGGTTGCTAAGAGACCATCGAAATCGTTCATGGTGCGAGAATTTGATAATGAAAAGAGAGGATCCACAAGAGAATTGAAAGATGAAAAGCTATGCTTAAGAGAGAGAGAGATCTGGTGAGTGATGGTATCCTCCTTCTACGGTGGATCCGCGGTGAGGTGAGACGGTGAGAGGATACACGGAATGGTGGAATCTGAACCGTGCACCCCTTTAATTTTTTTAGTTTTTTTTAATTATTTTATTTTTTTTTCTTCTGCTTGTTCTTGCTTTGTACTACTGGTTAGGCCTTATTGCTTTCTCTGTATATTACTAATTCCATTCCCCTCTTTTGTGTTTGTTACCTTGGCTTTCTTTTCTTTCCCTTGTTGAAGAATTTGCCTAAAGGATGAAGACTCGTTACTTTTTTTCTTTTTCTTTTTTCTTATTTTGGGGATGGAATCACGTTATGTTCATGTCTGAAGGAGTAAATGTCATTCTAGATTTAATTTTAAAATTCAAGGAATTTTTTTTTTTTTTTGGTAACAAAAATTCAAGGATTTGTTTGGTAGTGAAAGGAAATATTTGAAATGACACGATATTTATATTTTGTACAAAATAAAATAAAAGAGTTTGGTGTTTGTCATTTTTAAATGATATAAATTATGTCAATTTAAGAGAGAGAGGTAGACACAGAAAAACGAAAATCATGTGAGAGAAAAAATGGGTGGTTTTTTTAATTTAAAATTTAAATTTTCTGTGTCTTTATCTCTTCTAAAATGACATAATTTTCTATTATTTAAAATGACAAACATTTTTGCCAAAATAAAACGACAGGTATCGTTGAAGATGAGGAAAGTTGAATAAGAATAACTCCTTAACATTATTTTTAAATATTATATTGATAAATTATTTAATAAATTTGACCATGTTACTAACTTAATCAAATATTAAATTTATTAAACAACATGATAATATATTATTATATGATAGTCTAATTTGTTAATACTTATAATTGAACAGAATTAAATTCTTGTAGGCAATATATTAGATATTTTTAACATTTACAAAAATTCTATTAATTTGTTTTAATTTTAAAATCTTTAACTATACTATATGGCCTATATTTTTCTTATGTAATGCGAAAAATCGATTTCATATAGAAACATAATCAAGTGGGCCCTACAACTAAGAAAAAAAAAATGATGATTTGGATTTCGATAAATATATAATATAAGAAAATTTTCTCGTGTAATATGAGAAAAGCATTTCTCATATTATATAACATACAACTTATTGAGGTTTGGTACGAGAAATATTTTTTATTATCAGGGAAAAAAATTTCTCAGAATATGATGAAATTTTTTTTTCCCTGGTAAGTTACAAAAAGGTATTTGATAGGCAAAAATTTTGTCGGAAAAATTAAGTTATTTTTACTAATGCTTTGTTTGATTGATGATGAAATATTGATCAAAATGTATAATAAATTTATGAAATTACTCATTATGTTAAAATATTAGTCAACAAACGTACCCATTACGTTCTAGCACTCCTGTACGTTTTTTTTTTTCATAAAATTTTGCTGAACCTCTCTTCCTCTCTATAAGGCATTTTTGTCCACAAATCATAAAAAGCGTTTCTTCATTGTCAGATTAAAAAAATACCACAGTTTAAATGGCAATTTTTTTTTTCATTGCCTAGTTCAAAACGAAATGCATGAGTGATAAGTCTCTTAAATGAGACTTGAAACATATGGTTTAATGTGAAAATGGAGAGAAAAGAATAATTTTTGTGTGATTAAAAATCCCAAATTTATGTTGAGTTGAAATATAATAGGTTTTGGATACTAATGGGCTCATTTTTTATTTTCAGGCCCATATGTTACTTTCCAAATCAGAGAAACCCAAATCAAAGAAGAGAAGAAATAAAAGAAAAAAAAGAAATGGGCTGATGATTGTTCATTGACTCACCAGAAGCCCATTTGTAAGGGAAAGACACAAAACCTACGAAAAGACCAACACAAAAGTAGCTAAGTAACATCTGAGTCTTCAGATCTCACGAACCCAAATCCTCTCTTTCTCAAACCACGACTCAGACCCTAACCACAGCCTCACACCAAATCCTTAACCTTTCATTTCAATCCAACCACTTAGCCATCCAAAACGATCATCCAGTCTCATTTTCTGTCACCCATTGAACCACACAAGCCTGCTTTGTAAGGCTATTGTTCTAGAAGCCATACACAAACAGATTAGTGACGAGGATACTGTTATGAGTGCGGAGAAAAATTTCATTTGCAAAATTTGTTGCGATTGTGGAACGGTTGGGGACCACTGGTGTGTAACGTGCAAGGAGCGCGTGTATACCTGCTGAGCTGGAGAGGAAAATCGCGCAAAGAAGGAAAGGAACCCTATAAAAAGGGAAAGAGGAGTGAGTCAAAGCGGTCCCTTCTTCCGACTCCTGGTTTTCTGATTTATCGTTTTTATTAGTTCTTGCTTTCTGCACAATTTTTATTTTCTTTTAATTTCTATTTTGTAATGAGATTCTGGTTCATCTGATGAACTCGATACATGCATTTACAGCACTGAAATTGCTGGTTGTTAGGCGAGTGCTGTAAATTATTTTCTAGCATTTCTTTTTTGTAATTTCTTTAGTTTTATGTTACTGTGTGTAAGCCTCATCCATATGGATAGCGGCTAACTTTTTAGAGGTTGGGTTTTAGGTGATACCCAAACCTCAGTGCTTGTCAAATATTTGATTTACTGGTTTTAATTTTTATATCTCAGTTGTTTAATGTTTTTTTTTATGTTTAAAATTATCTGCATTTTGGCCGAATGTCAGAGGTTTGGTTAGGATTTAGTTGTTAAGAAACAACTAATTCTGGATTCTGCATTAGACACATGGACTTAGATGAGAAATAATCTAAGGGATCTCAATTCAGAAATGAATGAGTCCTCATGTAATATTGGACCTGAGTCTCAAGAGTCCTAATCCCACTTGGCATAGAGATATGGAAGTGGGCAACTTTGGGATAAAATAATTTTTAAGAGATTAAAATTAACAATACAGTTCTGTTAACTGAGAATCTTAGGATGAGTTTTTTGTTAATCAAATTATTTTTCAAGCACTGTGGGGAAGGAGAGCCAAAACTCAACCCACCTTTTTAAACCTCTTTATCAATTCAGATTTTCCAATTTCCTTTGTTATTTCATATTTCAATCTCTATTCTGTTTTCAAAATTTCTGTCACATCTGTCATTTAAGTTGCTTAATTCCTCATTCTTATTTTATAACTTAGGAAAGTAATTCAGAAAATTTTAAAAGAAAAGTGAACAGTAGTGTTTTAGGTCCATTCTAGATTATTATTTTTTACTTTACAATGTTATTTCTTCTATTTTCAAATAGTAACTCAGTTTTAAGCAATTACAAATTTTAGTCATTTCAAAACGCCAACGATCCTTGTGGGAACGATAACTGAGACTTATAACAGCCCTATATTACTTGTTGTCGCGTATACTTGCGCGCATTACTTGCACAACTGTTAGCAAGGCAACAATGAGAAAAATAATATATCGGTATTTTGTAACTTCAAGACATGCCAAATATGGTTAACATATTTTACCTATACCACTTTTTCAACATTCTGATCAGATTCTCCGTACCAAACACCTCGTTACGAAAAGTATTTCTCCAGTCACTAGAGATAAAGTTATCTCCAATGAATTCAAAATGACGTCGTTTTGAGATTATAAGATTAAAAAATTATAATAATAAAGCCTAATATAACCCTGCAATATATTAGAATTACAAAAATACCTTGATTTCTGTCCTAAAACGACGTTGTCTTGGACCATCGGAGATAATTTATCTCCATTTACTGAAGAAATCATTTATCCTAAAACATAAGTCCATAATTTTATATATTTATTATAGGAGAAGAAAGATTAATTTATTAAATTTCTCACTAATTTACTAAAAAAAACTTGAATTTCATATATATATATATATATATATATATATATATATAATTATTAAAATATATAAAAAATAGTTTACTAAAAAAAATATATAAATAACATTTTGTAATTTCTTGTTATAAAATAAATTTAAATATCTTACATGATCTCTTAACAATAATTTTTTATATTTTATAATTTTTTTATTTAATTAGAATTTAGAATCTAATATTAATATAAATAAAAAAAATTAGTAATTTAAAATATGTTTCGCATGAAATTAATATCAATCTTTTTATTATTTAGTCTTTTTTTTCCTTTCTTTCTAAATTTCTACAGTTTCAACAATAATAAATTGGAAAAAACAAAAAGAAAAAAAGAAAAAACTTAAGTATTAAGTAAGAGTAATTTAACCAATAACAATTAAGAATTTAATCATCATGTCATATCCATATAGAAATTTTTGCAAGATTTTTTGTTCACTCTCATAACTCGAAATCAATACTTCTACTAATGGGGAATAAGTTTTTAATCACTTAAACCGATAGTTATTAATATAGTAAGAAACTATCTTTAAAAGTGTAATTTTTCCACTGCCATATGATTTATTGAAAATTCTACCTTCAACATACAACTATACAAGCCTACAATGAATAAAGAATCTACTGTCCGCATATCATAAAATAAAATCACAGGAACATATATGATTCTGAAGTAAATCACAAGAGTATTGATGAACTTTTTCCAAAAATCTTTAAGTGAAACAACATAACTTTTTCGAACAGGTTTAAAATACGTGTAAATTACAAAATATAATTTAAACTCATATATAACTCTTTTGATAAATAGATATTTATCACTTATCTATTTATTAAATACAGAACAATTACCCCTTAGTATCTAATGTAGACGCACAAGACAGCACAAACTCTAAAATTTCTAAGAAACGAGCATTTGCATAATGTATGACCAAGGCTTGAATTATTGGACTGAATGTGACACGTCAAGAAACACATTCACATAACACCATGATTTTTTTTTGGATAACCACATAACACAATGATTAATGGCTCTGTAACGGTGGCGCATTATAGGCCTTGCGATTATCCTGGTTTAGCAAGTACGTGGATTGTGTCAATCAATTCTTAAAAAGCGGCATCTCACTACTCCTTGAAATATAATGCACTGGAAAAGCAAATTTTTATTGACATTTCTACACTATTTTCTTTATCGGAATTTCGTCGAACTGTCGTACACAAGATTATCAAATTATAAAATCAATTTATAATTGACAGCAATGTATTAGGTTGAGATTCAACTATAAATTATTTCTTTTAACTAGCATTAGTCCCTTATCTCTCATGTCCTTGTTGATATTTTCACCAATACATATTATAGCATTTTATCCATAGCTAGGTAGATACTACAAATTTACCTAATCTATTTTCTCAACACTTATGATGTAATTATACCTGATAATAATTTTTTTGTTATTATTTGACATTTCCTTTCTCTTTGTATTGTGAATAACCATTTAATTATCATAATATAATGAGATGGGTCCTCTAGACACAACAGTAAATGGCATTCATATCATGGGAGTGGAATATTCTCTCGTATTAAAAAATATATATAATATGATCATGTGAGAAATCATAATCATACAAAGATGAATTAATAATGATAAAAAAATATTAAAATAAATAATTATAAAATCATAACAGTTGATATATTTTATTTTTTTAAATAAGAAGATACATTTCCGACGTATCATATATTCAACTCGATAAATTTGCTGCCTGAGACACAATAATAAACCCAACTTCTATACAAGACAAAGCAACGTTAGATTTTTACGACCATGCAGCAATACGGCGAAAAACACGTGTTGTTGAAAGTCATGGATTACAATCAAGTTTTTTTTTTTTTTTATAAACATTAATAATGTACATTTTTCATACGGTTTTGATACGTGATATATAGCAATTGTATAAAATATCGGAGGCAACTGAACGAAATCGTCTAACTGTTAACGTTTACCGGGTCTTCATAACAATTCTGCCATTTGCATTTTGTACACCGAGTCTTGACTCTTGAGTCTTGACAAAGTAACACGTGAAACTCATATAAGATTGGTAATTAATTATTTTGCACTTCTTACCCCAAAAACTCATGATAAGATTGATAATGACTAATAGTATTTTAGATAAAAATAGTTATACTTTGCTGTAAAAAAAATTCTTGCCACACTAACAAAAAAAAAATAATAAATCTCACTAATATTTTTTCTTTATAATAAAATCCATTCACTTTTATATGAAAATGTCAGAAAAAAATTCTCTATAATAAAAACAGAAATATTTTTCCTTTGTTTTATTTAGAATTAAGAGAATTAATCATTTAATATGATATGAAATCAGGTGACTGTTCAATTATAAATCCACTATTATTCTGTTCTCATTATTATTTATGGTGATACATTCTCTCGTCACTATTAATTTATCTGATTTTTAAATAAAAAGGTAGCATTACCATCCGGAAATCCACAACCAAAAGGGACCTAAACTCCTGATGCCTTCGTCGCATAATAAAAACGTTAATTGACAGTAGTTGTAAGCCTTCTTTTGTCTTTCTCTCCGACTATTTCTTGCACACCACAAAACATTAAATGGCTTATTTAGTTGGACCACGAAAATCTTTGGTGAACCAT
Organism: Gastrolobium bilobum; assembly: GCF_033153095.1. Lineage (NCBI taxonomy): Eukaryota > Viridiplantae > Streptophyta > Magnoliopsida > Fabales > Fabaceae > Gastrolobium > Gastrolobium bilobum. Next base: position 78,749 of record NW_026896571.1, read on the forward strand.
CATAACCCACGATTCAATTTTATTTTATTTTTCAGATAGAGATGTTTGGTAGAGAGAAATTTTTTTGGTGTTTGGGAATCATGATTATCAAGAATATGATAAGAAAGTGAATTTTCCGGAAATATTATAAAAAAATTATTTGGTATGCGAAAATATTACTGAGATTTTATGGTTAAGTTTACCGAGTCTAGAGGTAGCAATATGGGTTGAACTCGACGGGTCAACCCTCCAATTTCAACCTGACAAAACGGGGCGGGATGAGTTGTACATTTCAACTCATTGGTGGTGGGTCGGGGCGGGTTGACGCGCCGGTCATTTTTTTTTTTTTCTATTGGGTAGTATTTTATTTGTCATTAAGCTTTTGTGATATGAAATTTTGTTTATCTTAGTACATCCCTAGAAAAAAATAAAGAAGAAAAATTTTATTTATGACAAAGGTTATCCATATATGGAGACAAAAATAAGTTCCTAAAAAATGTATGACTGAATCTTAGTATACATTTAGGCTTGAGATTGGAAAAAAAAACTAAGGAAGCGTTTGATTGAAGAGAAATTTTTTGAATACTAGGGAAATGTAATTACTAGAGAAATAGTTGAAAAGTGAGTTTGGTAGGAAAATATAAAAAAAATTGTTTGGTTGGAAAAAAATTTACCGGGGAAATTTGGAAAATATTATAAAATCTATGTTTGGTTTGAGTTAAAATATTGATGGGAAAATGAGTTACAATTACCAAAATAACCCTTATAATTTTTTCTTTGGTCAAATTTGGTGCCACCATGGAGGGTCATTTTTGTCAAGAGATTGGAGCTCAACTTTTCACTTCCCCATTCATCTCAAAATACCACATGCAAAGTGGTATTTTGGAATAGTGGTTTTCATCAAATTTTTCACACAACTAACTTTTTCTATGCATCTTATTTTACTAGGAAAATTTTTGAAAAACTTATACCCAACATGATAATAATACACACTTACACTTTCCCATCAATCCCAAAATAAATCTCTTACCAAACACCCCCTAAAGGAATTGTGAAACGAAAATAAGTAATATTATAAAATTAATAAATGATAATTTATTTTTATTTTATTTTTTATTTTATTGTTTAGGCAGGTTGACCTGCCAACTCACCACAAAACAGGGTGGGTTGGGATTTTCAACCCGTATCAAAATGCGGGGCGTGGTGGGCCGGGGCGAGCCAACCCGTTTTGTCACCTCTAACCGAGTCTTTGTTTGATTGTGAAATATTAGTAGGAATATAGGATTATTTTACAAAAATAACTCCACATTCACTTTGTTTTTTCAAATATAATTAGGAGTTTGATTTTCTCATGTTAAATGAGAATTCAATTCTCATGTTGAAGAGATAAAAAGCATGTGGGACCCATGTGTTAGAAAAAATTATATGTAGGACCCATGTCAACACGAAAATCGAAGGGTGTGTAGGAAAATTTGAATTCTCATGTTAAATGAGAATTATAAAACCCATATAATAATGAATGTTTTGGTTAATTTTTTCTTGCTTTCACTTTATTAGTGGCACATTTGTCAGAAAAATTGTGTTCAAATCTCTACATTTCGTGAACCAAAAATACCACCCTTTTGGTGGTATTTTCAGAAGGGAAAGTATCACATAATTTGTACAAAACATCAAATTCAGGACAAATTAGATGGCCGGGCAAATATCGTGGAAACTCCTACCAAACATGAGTATATATGAAGGGAAATACACCTCTCGTGTTGCTAGAGAAGTGTATTTCTCCTACTGTTTTAGCTCGAATTCCGTGTTTCTATTTTTTTATTTTCAAAAAAATAAATCCCACTTTATTTTCAACCTCTCCTATAACTGGAGAGGTGTTAAACCTATATATGAATCCCACTTTCACTTTCTTGTCATTCTAAAAAAATTATTCCTACCAAATAGAGTACAGGAAGTGCATAATTTTATTCATGACTTATTCATTTGCGTATTCTTATCTAACAGTTTTATTATCGGTTAAGTTCAAGGGAAAAAAGTGTTTGTTCTTTTAAATGACACAACTTATGTCATTTCACTCTCACAAAAAGGTGAGACCCACACTTTTATTTTTTTTGATCCACTCTCTCTCTCCCTTTATCTATCTCTTTTTTTCACTTAAAATGACACAACTTTACATCCTTTAAAATGACACATATTTTTCTCTAAGTTTAATACTTTGATTAACAATTTAATTTTTTTAAAAATAAGTGTGAGGTGTAATCTAACTATAAAAATTAAAAAATATTATATTTACAACCTCTTTTCACATATAACCAAATCTTAATATTTAATTTCCACTAATTTAAAGGTTATATATTATTAAAATTAATGATTAATTAATAAATATAACCCAATAATTTATAACTATCATATTAACAGAAATCAATAATTAAATTTTTTTATAGCCATAATATTAAAATTTAATTATAAAAAGTTGTATGAAAATTTTTTTATAAATATAACCTCACTCATAAAAAATTATTGAAGAAAGTATACGAAAAATATATTAATAATTAATATTATAGTGTATATTAAAAACCATTAAATATTTTATAATAACTAAAATTTCTCAAAAGTAATGAAAAGCTTTCCTTGAGTAATTTTTTTTAAATAAAAAAGTGACATAGATTATCACATACGATGTAGCAACTGATCAATTCGGAGTCCAAGATTAGCAGGACTTGGAACTTTCTCAAAAGACATCACATAAACTCCAGTCAGCAACTCCTTTGTCTGTATACATCTTCGTAGCTTAACTACTTTCTCCCAAGCCCTTATTTATCCCCTTTTCCGCGGATCAAGGAAACACGGACTCGTCTTTTTTCTTTAATTGTGCGTGACGGGCGGTTAATATTTTGGAACACGTGATCAGCTCTTCAACATATTTTTTAGACACGCAGTCAACTTTTTCGTACACGTGATAAATGCTTAGACACATTTTTTTTTAGTCTTAATTTTATTTTATTAACTAAAATTAAAAAAATTATTTATAAATTAATTTTTTTCTGTTATAAACTTTGACATAAAAAATTAACAAGGTATGAAAAATTATTTTTGTTTATATTTATATTATGAAATTTGAATATTTGATTGGTTATATAACTTATTATAGACTGTTATATCTATTAAATATAATATTATATATATTAAAAATATTATTTAATATCAAAACGTGTCTTAACATGTCGAAATATACCATTTTTTAAAATTAACGTGTCAGCGTATCGTGTCCCGTGTCAGGGTCCATGCATCATAGCCGCGGATAATGGCTGATAAGCCATCTCTTCTATCTACTTACAATAGAGTCATAGACCATAAGCTTTTTATTGCAATGAACAAGTAAAACGCAGCATCATAAAACTTGAAATAAAAGTTTTAAACTAGGGTATGCTAAGCTAATTAATAATATACAGAAGAAGGAGATCACATGTAACGTTTCTCATAATATGGCTATAATTTACAATCACGATGTTGAAAGCCAAATTATTACTAGTGGCAGCTGAATGTCTCCCATGTGCAAAGAAATCAATAAGATGCATCATTCTCGTCTAAAGGAAATTTAGCATATCAAACTCGGAGCCGTTTGACATCACCTTCTGGAACACTAACATCAAGCCTATCTCCCCTCCCTGAATTCGCAGTTTGACCTGAGACCTGCCAAATCATACAAGTCAGAGACCAAATCTGCTTTACTTTTATTGATCTTCGCATGAAATGCAGTCTCATACCAAGTCAAATGACCAAGTACACTACTCCTAAACTTGTCATTATACAGATAGTCCTCAAAGGCTGAAATTATCCTTTTCATTATATGTTTCCTAAACTATGAGCAAATGACCATATTATTCCCAACATAGTTTTAAGTAACCCTTCACTCTAGGTGGGAGGGGCCATTTTCAAGTTAATCGAACCATTGTCTTGGACTTTATTCAGGGCATGTTTGGTACATAGTATAAAATAAGGCCTGATAGTATAAGACCTGATAATATAAGGCCTGATTGTATAAGACCCCTGATTGAGTTTTAATACTATCTAGTGTTTGGCACGATATTGTATAAAATAATATATTATATAAGATAATATCATCTAGTATTTAGTAATGCACTATATGATACTATATATAATAAAAATAAATATTTTTAATAAAAATATTCTTTAATAAAGAATTTATATAATTCTTCAAAAAATATCATATGATATTAATTTTTATAAGAATTTATTGATCAGTGTGTCCAAAATCTAAATTAATTTTTATAAAAAAAAAAATTCAATATTTTAAAAATTAATATATTGAAAAATTAATTTTTATTTTAATAGATTAATATTAAAATAATATATTAATTTTTGAAAATTACATTGGTCAACGATATCAATACATCAATCTCTTATCAGGCCTTATCCCTCATCCTTAGGCCGGATTAAGTTATACATCGTTTTGATGTATTAAGGGATTATGCTGTATAAGCTTATACTATACGATGGTCACACCAAACAACTGAAAATGTCATAACGTATAGTATAAGCTTATACTATCATGCCTTATACTTCACACACCAAACATGCCCTCAGCCTAAAAAAAAAGATAGTCTAGTATTAGGACGCCCCCTCATCCTTATTATTCCTCATGTACAAAGAAAACTTAAGAAAGTTCTTCAAATCTGACTCCATATCAACCCATTATCATGTTGCTCTACCTAAGTTCTCTAACCAAATTTTCTGGCTCCTCCCTAGTACTAACAAATAATGTATGCTAAAATGAGACACTTACAGTTTCATCTGGAACAACTGCATATCTCTCGGATAAGGAGGCCCAGGTTTTCCCTGTTTAAGGGGAAAACAAAACACTCAGCATGATGCCAAATTGTATAAATAAAATAAATGAATAAAAAATATGAATCAAAATTACAATATAAAATGGTATAATATCAGAAATGCCTGAAAAACAAAGGAACATATTACTGATGAGCAGAACAAAGCACCTGATAATGGATCGGTGTTTGAGGATTGTATGTGCCGCCCGCATGATCCATCAACACTCAAAGCCTCAATAATCTTTGGAAAATTCCTAAAATCCCAAAATCACATTATGAACTAAAGACATGTGACGAAATGCACTCAATACCTAAGACTATGTTTCCAGTTAACAAATTAGTTACAGGCAATATTACCTCTTACGCTTAAGCGAACATAGTCATTGTTTCACAACGTTGCCACAAAAATCAATGTTCTTTTTAGGACGAAAAAAAGCACATTCAAAGCTATATTCAAACATTCATAATTGAGAAGATAGAATTGATACAATAAAATAGGGTGTGAAAGATGGTTCAACCAACATAACAACACTAAGCTCTATCTAATAGTTAACAAAGTAATCTCGTACATACTACATCGGTCTGAGTTTAAGCACCCACTTCCTGAGTGGCAGATGTTTGACCCAATAACTCAATCATAAGGACTTCATGACCACGATCATTGATCCAAATTCTAGCGGATTAATAGCAATAGTGATGACGAAAATGATGATATTCTATTCCCAAATGATTTATATAGATAGTTTAAAAGTTTGAATAAAACAAGTTTTTCAAATTAAAGGTGTGGTCTGAAGCAATTACTTAGGAAAACTAAAATGCCACTGGGGAGGCGTTTGGTACAGGAGAAATTTTTATTTGTCCGGGAATCTCGATTTTTAAAAATATGATTTTTGCATTCAGTTTACGATAATATCTGAAAATTTAAAATTTAAAAAAATTCAGTTTCCCGGGAATCCCTCAAAATTCTGCGTACCAAACGCCCCCTAGGAGTGCACAAGTGACAATTGGGTACTTAGCAGGTCATAGGTTCAACCTTCCGTGCCATCATTACAAAAAAAGAGAGTTAATGCTACTAACAAACTAATATTTTAACTTTAAAACTACCATTATGACCAAAATAAAGGAATATGCCCAAGTGCCTTCAGCAAACATTAGAAAGAAAGCAATAAAGTGAAAGATCAATGTGTGCCTGATAATCCTAACAAAATTCATTCAGGTTGTATATGCAATTACCGGTCAATTGTTTCCCCATGCCCAAGTTGCCCATTTGTGCCTCTTCCCCAAGAATATACGTTTTCTCTTTTGGTAACAGCAATTGTGTGTCTCCACCCACATGAAATCTGAACTACTTTCTGCCAAGCCAAACAAAGTGTATAAGAAAAAAAAGTAGTTGGTCATTATTTGAAGATAAACAATGACCTTTTATGATACATAGTTGAAATTTTCCAAAAGAAAAAAAGAAAGGGAAGAAGAGTGTTGCAGTTTCAAGTACCTGATCATGGGGAAACTTCACTTGCACAGGAGAGGAGCGATCAACATTGTCACCAATGCCAACCTGTCCAAACTGCAATTGAAGGAAAAATAAGTAACAATTTTTTATTTATTTTTTGGTAAGCAAAAATAAGTAACAATTGACCAAACACATGTTAACAATGAGACTCATGATTGTATCTCATCAATATTTTCTTACAAAAGCAGCATATACTTGGGCTTTTGCACACCTGAATGTGCATTTTTTTACCAGTCACCAATTGTTATCTAGGAAGCACAGGCACTTGAAAACAGTCGCCATACGTGCTCATGTCAGAGACTTAAAAAGACACCTCAGATACTCCTAGTTCAATTTAAAAAAAATATATATCCTTTTATATTATTGAATTTTTATACAAATACAAATGGGAATACTATAATAATTAGTAAATGAAATAATTTTATTAACTATGTATTGAAAAGAAGTTTTTGTATATTGATATTGAATAATTTACATGAGTGAGTATTTATACAAGAAAGAATCGCTAAGAATGACTAAGCGATGACTAATCAATCCTAATCACAATCAATTCTAATCAATCACAATCAATCCTAATCAATCATAATCAATCCTAATTAATAGGAAATAAAAACGGAAACATGTTGTTTGAATTCTGATTTTCTACACTCCCCCTCAAGTTGGGAGGTAAATATTGATCATTCCCAACTTGCCAATCAAGTCTTCGAATGCTGGACGGTGTAGGCCCTTGGTAAGGATATCTGTCGTTTGCTCTTTGGTTGGAACATATATCAAACGCACACTTCCATCATCTAATTTTTCTTTGATGAAGTGACGATCAACTTCCACGTGCTTTGTTCGATCATGATGCACAGGATTTTGAGCAATGCTAACAGCTGCCTTGTTGTCGCAATATAGTTTTATTGGTAGGGAATATGAAATCTTCAACTCTTGAAGAAGTCTTCTCAACCAGATTCCTTCACAAACTCCATGAGCTAAAGCTCGAAATTCTGCTTCAGCACTACTTCTTGCAACCACTGTTTGCTTTTTGCTTCTCCAAGTAACAAGATTTCCCCACACATAGGTGCAATAGCCTGAGGTAGATCTCCTGTCTACTGATGAGCCTGCCCAATCTGCATCAGTGTAGATTTCAATTGTCCTTTTATACCCCTTTTTAAAGAATAATCCTCTTCCTGGAATATTCTTGAGGTATCTAAGCACCCTATAGACTGCACTAAGATGCTTCTCCTTGGGTGAGTGCATGAATTGACTAATCATACTCACCGCAAAGGCAATGTCAGGACGCGTATGAGATAAGTAGATTAGTTTACCAACCAATCGCTGATATTGTTCTTTATCCACCTCATTCCCATCTTCAATACCTAACTTGGTATTAGGTTCCACAGGTGTCTCAGCAGGTTTACACCCTAACATTCCTGTTTCCAACAAAAGATCTAGAACATATTTCTTTTGTGTTAGAGTGATGCCTGTTTTGCTCCTAGCAACTTCCATACCAAGGAAATATTTGAGAGTGCCAAGGTCTTTGAGTTCAAATTGAGCTGCTAGAAATTTCTTCAAGGTGTTCAATTCCTCAATATCATCACCTGTAAGAATTATATCATCTACATATACAATAAGAATAGCAATTTTACCATCCTTAGTGTGTTTGTGGAAGAGAGTATGATCAGTCTGTGCTTGAATGAAGCCTCTTCTTTTGACTGCTTGTGTGAATTTGTCGAACCATTCTCTGGGAGATTGTTTCAATCCATATAGAGACTTTTTTAGTTTACACACTGATCCATTTCCCTTTTCAAAACCAGGTGGAGGATCCATATAGACTTCTTCATGTAAGTCACCATTTAGGAATGCATTCTTCACATCTAACTGTTGCAGAGGCCAATCTAGATTGGCAGCAAGAGATAAGAGAACTCGGATGGTATTGACTTTAGCAACCGGAGCAAAAGTCTCATGATAATCTATCCCATGAGTCTGAATGAAACCCTTTGCAACCAATCTTGCCTTGTATCTGTTGATGCTATTATCTGCATTGAATTTTATTGTAAACACCTATTTGCATCCTACTGCCTGTTTTCCTTTGGGTAAGGTCACTATCTCCCAAGTTCCATTTCTTTCTAAAGCATTCATTTCTTCAAAGACAGCATCCTTCCATTTTTGATCATTGAGAGCCTCATGTATATTTCTCGGTATCTTTGTACTATCCAACATAGTATTGAAAGCACGAAACCCTGGGGGCAACTTTCCATATGAAATATGATTAGAAATAGGATGAGTAGTACAAGATCGAGTACCTTTTCTGAGAGCAATGGGCAAGTGTAGATCATTTTCACCATGACACTCAAGTATTGGGGTGCTGGAACTAGAACATGGTTCAGAATCCTGGCAGTGTAGAGGCTCTGGGTTATTCACACTCTGAGGAGGCTTTCGCCTGCTATAAACTTGTCCCCATTTTGAGGAGGCTCTTGATGGTGAGGATTCTGTAGCTCCCCCTGTTTCCAAAAGTAGAGGTAATACCGTGGCATCAGTAGGTTCCCATGACTGATCTTCATCTACTCCTATAGACTCCCCCTGAAGAGAAGTCGAGGGGAAGAAAGGGTCATTCTCAGAAAAAATGACATCCATAGAGACAAAGACCTTACGAAGAGAGGGTGAATAACATTTATAGCCACGTTGAGTAGGAGAATAACCAATAAAGACACACTGAAGAGACTTAGGATCAAGCTTAGACCGTTGATGGGAGGGAATATGGACAAATACAACGCAACCAAATAACTTGAGAGGTAAGGAGGAGACACCTCGGAAGGAAGGGAAGATACGAACAAGACTAGAAAGAGGAGACTGAAATTTCAGAATGCGAGATGGCATTCGATTTATCAGATACGAGGCAGTGAGAACTGCCTCTCCCCAAAGATATTTAGGAACACTCGTGGTAAACATAAGAGCCCGAGCAACTTCAAGGAGATGTCGGTTTTTTCTTTCCGCAACTCCGTTTTGTTGGGGTGTGTCAGGACACGAGCTTTGGTGAAGGATGCCATGTTGGGAAAGATATTCTCCAAGAATAGAGTTAAAATACTCTTTGCCATTATCTGTACGAAGAATTTGTATAGCAACTTGGAATTGGGTTTGAACCATGGCATGGAATTTTTTAAACACGGATGCAGCATCGGACTTATCCTTTAGAAGATACACCCAACAGACTCGAGAATGGTCATCAATGAAGGTAATGAACCATCGAGTACCTGAAATATTTTTAACACGGGCTGGACCCCATATGTCACTATGAATTAAGGAAAATGGGGAAGAGTCATGGTGAACTTTAGAAGGATAATGAGCACGAGTATGCTTGGCAAGTTGACAAATATCACAAGAAAACAAACTTGGACTTTTATTAATAAATAAGTTTGGCAACAACTTCTGAAGATAAATAAAATTTGGATGGCCTAGCCTACGATGCCACAGCATAACATCATTACATGAATCAAAAGGAAACATAGAGTTTTTTTCTACGAAAACAGCTTCATGAGTCACATCCTCCTCAAAGTAGTAAAGTCCACCATCCTCTCCAGCACTGCCAATCATCCTCTCCGAGTCCTGTTCCTGAAAAACACAACCATGTGGAAAGAATTTAGCAAAGCAATGCAATTCAGAGGTGAGCTTGCTAATGGAAATAAGATTACAAGTCAGAGAAGGAACATAAAGAACTGATGTCAAAGTAATCAGTTTAGAAAGTTTAATGGTTCCGTGTCCCGCAATCTGGGAAAAACTGCCATCGGCGATCTTGACCCAAGAAGGTTCAGAATATGGAGTGTATGAACAAAACAAGTCAAGATTACCTGTCATATGATCAGAGGCTCCAGAATCAAGGATCCAATGATTTTGACTATCAACATGGAAAGTTGTACCTTGCTGGACCACATGACTAGTGGCCTTAGGAGGTTGAGTCAAAAGTCTCTGAAGTTGTTCAAACTGAGTCTTGCTAAGAAAGACACCATCAGAGTCAGAGGATGCATGAGGCTCATCAACCTTGTCATCAGTAGAGACCTGATATGCACGACCTTTATTTTGTCCTTTGGGCTTCCAATTTGCAGGTTTCCCGTGAATTTCCCAACATTTCTCACGGGTATGACCAATTTTATTGCAGTGGGTGCACCATGGACGACCATCCCGTTTTGATTCTCCGGAAGAACAGTCAATGGTACGGTTGGCAGCTAATGCAGACATATCATCAGACTTATCAAGCGACTCCTTTTCTCCCAGCATAACTCTCCGTCTACTGGCTTCTCGACGAACTTCAGCAAAGGCGTCAGCAAGTGAAGGTAACGGTCGCTGCCCCAATATTCGACCACGAACCTCATCAAGATCTCGGTTGAGTCCGGCAAGGAAATCATACAGTCTTTCCTTCTCCAAGTGTTTTTTAAATTGGGTATTAGCTTCCAATCCCTTAAGATCAGATGCATAATAAAGATCCAATTCCTGCCATAAATTCGTTAGTGCAGTAAAATATTCAGTAACAGTCATACCCCTTTGACGAAAGTCTCTCAACTTATTTCTCAGTTCAAAAACTTGAGAGGTATTCTCCAGATCGGAGTAATTCTGTTGAACAGCATCCCAAATTTCCTTGGCAGTATCAAAGAACATATAGGTTTGGCCAATCTGTGGTTCCGTGGAATTAGTCAGCCAAGCCATGACCAAGGAATTATTAATCTCCCAATATTCATAATCAGGAGAATTCTCAGTAGGTTTCTTAATTCTTCCCTCAAGATAGCCCATCTTACCCTTTGCCCGGATGACCAACTTAACTGATTGAAACCATTGCAGAAAATTCTTACCGTTCAACCGGTGATTGGTGATCTGCAAACCTAAGTTGTCTCCAGAGGACTGAGAATTTGGGGCAGATGAGGAGGCAGAAGAGTGTTTTGAGGAAGCCATGAATAGAAAGAGGAGGGTTGACCGTTGATGAAAAATCAAGTTTTATAAATTTTTGATCTGACCACTGGAACAGGAAGGGGAGAAGCCGGCGAGAAGGTCTGTGCAAGTCGCGGCGGAAAAAGACGTTGGGAAGGCGGCGCGTGGAGCTCACGCGCCGGAGACTGGCCGCGCGTGTGACGGCGCGTGCGGCGATGGGTCCAGCGGCGGTCGACTCGTCGGATCCTTCTGAGTCGAATGGTCACCTCACTTTCTTGATCGGAGGTCAGTAGACTAGGTTTCTGTGTTGGACAGATTCAAGGAGGTGTTTAGGAGGTGTTTGACGGTGATGGAAGTGTTTGGATGGTTATTTCAGATTTGAATTAGGGTAGGAACAAACCCGCTCTTGATACCATATTGAAAAGAAGTTTTTGTATATTGATATTGAATAATTTACATGAGTGAGTATTTATACAAGAAAGAAATGCTAAGAATGACTAAGCGATGACTAATCAATCCTAATCACAATCAATTCTAATCAATCACAATCAATCCTAATCAATCCTAATCAATCATAATCAATCCTAATTAATAGGAAATAAAAACGGAAACATGTTTGAATTCTGATTTTCTACACTATGTTAACTTTTAAAATGTCAGTTCTCTCTTTCAATTAAAGATTTGTACTTTTATGCTAATTTTATACCAATTTTATATGTTGTGTCATAGCCGAGTTGTGTCCTATAATTTCTAAAATTTGCTGTATCCCTGTGTCCATGTCTTATACATGCTTTCTAGATTGTTATCCTCTGTTGTGTTCATAAATCAAAGAGTATTTTTTGTTATAATACAAATTACGAAATGTCACGTGAACATACAGGGAGAATAAAAAAAATGCTGTCAACCTTATTCCAACCCCATCCATAAAGTATTCCACTAGAGGTGAGTGCCATACTGTGTCTCCAACCACCTGACACCTGAAAGACAGCCAAGGAAAGTTCAGACACAAACAAAGACAACTATAATCACTATATCTAACACTAAATACATTGCACCCAGTTTGCAGGTTTTAGGGGAGGCAAGATGGTGATGGACCAATTTATGCTTGTCTTACACAACCACCAGAAATCATATTCCAGTAAAAAGGTGGAACAGAATCAAATTAGTGTGAGAAAAAACAGATAGGATGGAACCCTTAAATGAGAAGTATTTTCATACCATCTGGGACTGGGGGAAGATACAACCCACTAAACAAGCAGAGTGAAGGGAAATGCCAAAGCATCCAAATGACATAAGAAATTGCCACTTAGGCACCAACTCAACATAAAATTAGAGGATTACCTGACAAATTGATTTTTCACTCAAGGCTTTAAGTTTGTGAGGCACAAGACAATCCTCAAAATCTCCATGTCCTAGCTGGCCATATTTGCTCCATCCATATGTGTATAAGCCACCAGAAGACGAAACAGATATTGTATGCCGCCAGCCACAAGCAACCATGACCATCTTGTCACACTGCAAATTTAAACAAGTAAGCATTAGGCAAGAGGGGAAGGGGTAATATTTTCCATCCATTAGTATGCATATGCACACTGGTGAGACCCTAAAATGTATCTATGGCAGAAAAGGGAAGAGGAGCAGGCCCAAGGTGGTTGGATCAGGGTCAGGGGTAACAAGAACATGGCAAGGAGATCCAGGCCCAGTAATGCAAGATAACTTGGAAGTAATGAGAGAGGATCCCGTGGTGCAAAGTGCATTTGGAATAGGGAGGGAAGTGAAATGAGTTAGTTAGAAGAGAGGGAGAAAGGGGCTAACCGTTAGGAGGGGGAAATGAGAGTTTATAATGTGAGTGTGGGATTCAGATTGATTTTTAATGAGTCATTACACTAGGGGAATAGAGGGTACGTTGGGGACCACCTCTGGGAGTCTATTTCGGGTATCTTTAATTCTCTTCTTAGGGTCATTTTCTCATTTTTGTCTTTGAATTACTGTAAGGGGCTGTGCTCCATTGTTTTCCAGTTATCAATACAAAACAGTTCCATCAGACACCAATTACTTACAAATCTTAACAATATTTTCTAGACTAATAGACAATCATTAAAAGTTAACCCCAGGAAATGCTGCTTCTTCTATTAAAGTCAATAGCAAGTCAAAAAAACTCAGAAATCAAACAATATGCAAAATCATATATCTTCCAAATTCTAATTGATACAATCACGGTCTAATCAGGAAAGGTAAGATGATACCAGTTTGAGGACATACATCAACAGCAGAAACTTTCTCAGGGATCCACCGATCATTTCTATCTCCCAATCCCAAGTTTCCATATCGGCCCCAACCCCATCCATACAGTTCTCCATCTTCAGTAATAGCCACACTGTGTTCAGCACCAGCAGCAACCATTTTGATAGGTACTCCCTACAACAATATAAAAATTTACATGTGCCCAATAGTTAATTGAATAACTCATTTAATGCATTATATTTTTCAATGTCCAATACATACATAATATAATGTATAACTATTGTTGAATATTGTTTTGAGAGGATTTCTTTGAGGGATCCAACACATGAAAATAAAGCGGACCCACACAGCCAGGAAGGCAGGAAAGATACGCATCTCAAGCAAGATGGATTGGAAGATGTGGAAAGCTATATACTGAATGAGCCTCGTGAGTGGGCACCCAACATGAGTATGTATGAGGGTTACTATGTAAAACCTAGGTGCTTGTTCCTTTCCTGGGCACAAAGAAAGAGAATGATGAATGCTAATGCAAGAGAGGAATCTTGTGCAGAAGTTTAACTTTGCTACTGAGTTTTCTAGAAAATGTGAAAGTGTTCATTCAAGAGAGGGAAAGGGGTATTTATCCTGGCTCAAAACAGGGTGGTCTGAATTAGGTGCAAATACACATGCCACCTGGAAGGAATTGGATCTGACAAGGAAGGCTGCTATCTAGGAAAAGCAGAGAGAGGGAGGTTATGGCTTAATAGGATTTGAATATGGCCCATGTTGCACAGAACACACACTGTCTCTACCCTTTCAAGCAAGATGAGTACAATGGCACTGAAACCATTGACCCTTAGCAACAGTACCTGTCACATTATACATGAATCTATGTGTCATGATTACTGATCTCTCTCAAATTAGTCCAGATACTAATTTTTCTCTTATCATATCACATACAATTACTCTTGCACACATACTATCCTAACATCCCCATACCCTTACTTTTTGTCCACATCTCAGTTAATGATAAGCAAATCCGCCTTACTTCCAACCAATAAATACCATTTCCCAAATTTTGATAACTACTTGCCACATTTACCAAATTTCTATTTCCCAAAGTTAATCTTCTAGACAAGATCTCAATCATTATTACTCATCTTTCTCTTTCATTCTGCTAGGGGTGTTCACAGGTTAAGTTTGAAGAAGTCTAAAAAGCATCCCTAATCAACCTTATTACTACTTGCCACATTAACCAAAATTTCTAGTTCCAAAGTTAATCTTCTAAACAAATCTCAATCATTATTATTCATCTTTCTTTTTCATGAGATAAGAACCAGTCTTCACCAATCGAGTTTTTAAAAGGGGACATGATGAAATAAATATAGATGGGGGGGAGGGGAGAGAGACTATATATCCTTTTTAATATTGATTTAAAAAAAGGGTGGATGGGAAGCAATTAAGTATATGGTAAAAGTAAGTTATCATTATGACCTTGACGAATGTCTTTGAAAAAAGTACCTGAAATGTTTGAATTTTTTGTGGCACAAGAGAGTCTTCTGCGGTGCCAAGTCCAAGTTGACCATTTTGATTCCGCCCCCAACTTCAATGAGTAGAGATAAAGAGAAAAATATTATAAATGTGAGAGGAAATGAGAATAAAACAACCAATTTTATGATGAACCAGATGACTTGAGGCTAGCACCTCCATCTAGGTTTTATGTTCGCTGTTACAAACAGAAGACTGCCCTTCAGTCTCGCAGAATAAAACAAGGTATATGTATTTATACCTTTATAATGGAATGATAATTAAGCAACGGTGTCAGGTTGTAAGTGAGTTCAAACTAAATTAGAAGCATGTACCATGAGCAAGGTAGCAGAGCTAATCCATAAAGGAAGTATTTGCATAGGTAGTGTATTTTTAAAAGTTACTTAAGTAAAAAGAATAGAGTCTGTCCCCAAAATCAAAAGGGCTAATTCAAAGCAACCTCTTTCTATTCCAGTGCCAAAGATACTCTTCAATTTTTCTTTCAGTAAACAGAGAAGACAAGGGAATGAAATTAAAAAAAAAAAAGAGGCCCAAGAATTAGCATACATTTAAAAATGGTTCTACGCGATTGCCCTGTCAGTTTCTATATATACACTCAATGAAGCAACAAAACCTTTTGTAACCAATTCAACCCAAAAGCTTAAGATGTTGGGTGAGGGCTTTTTAATATATTATAATATTCTCTAACACGTCCCCTAACACGAAAGCCGACTAGGCTTTAAGGATGGATAATGCACAAACCCACCTACCTGTGTTAACAAACTCCACAAGACTTAATTAATTATTAATTAAATAGGGGACGGTAAGGATCGAACTCATGACACCAAAGCTCATATATCATGTAAAGAACCAATTTAACCCAAAAACTTAAGCTATTAGGTGAGGGCCTTTTTAATGGTTCTCTAACACCTTTATTGATGCAAGAAAAGTAATTTGTAAATGGACAAAAATAGGTTACAACAAATAAAGATAAAAATTTGTTCAAGAACTACAAACCTCTGCACCTCGCCTTCCATGGTAACAGCCAAACAGTGGCTATCCCCACAAGCAATTTGCTTTATCCTTAGTCCTTGTAAAGCTCTAATTGGCTGAGGAATGAACAAATCACTAGAATTACCATGACCCAACCTTCCAAAGTCACCCCTGAAAAAATCAGATTATAATATGCTTCAAAATCAATGATACCACAGATAACCATGTATCAAAAAACTATTTTTGATGTGAACAAAAATGTTCCAGAAACTGAAGGGTGAATGAGATCAACACAAAACATTTTAAGCCCAGAGTTGACAACTCTATCTACGAAATGAGTTTTCATACAATCTAACATAAAATGTCCAGTTTCTTGCTGTCACCCAAATCAAATTATTGCGTACAGAGAAACTGCTTAAACTTAGCAAAATTATCCATTGATCAGCTAGCTAAAAAAAAAAAAAAAACTATCCACTGTACAGTGAGAACTACTCACGAGTGCATAGACATAATTGCGAAAGAAAATGGATATTTAATTTTAGGATGAAATCTCTCTATTCCAAAAGATTAACTTTATGATAATTACAACTTACAACTTACAACTAGGTGTCATATAAAGGACTACCATTAACTGCAGTTAAAAAAAAAATGCACAAACTCAAATCCATGATACAAGAGTCTTCGAAGCAACAAGGGCAAATATCCAACACCATCAGGATGTAATGAACTAACATTTTAAAAATATTAAAGATATAGGTGAGAATATCACAAAAGCACTATCTTGAAGCTGAATCTAACACCACATTAGAGGATCCATAAACTAGCTTGATCCATTTCTAACACAAGTGCCAAATTAGATTTCAGTTATGATATTATTACAGAACACACTAGCAAACATTTCTCAGCACGATAAACTTCAAAGAAACAAGTAAAAATATAGATTGCAGACCATCCCCAACTATATAGTTCCACGCGTGACTCAGAATAAGCAATGGTATGATCAGCTCCACAAGCAACAGAGACTATTTCTTGAGCATCCAATGCACTTAGTTGCGTTGGTAAAAGCCTATCATCAGCATCACCATGCCCTAACTGTCCATCCTCTCCTCGACCCCACGAGCAAACAACATTCCCAGCTGGAAAAACATGGAAGTCAATCCATGACCATACAAGTCAAACCCATGAACAAATAATCTGAGTGAGGGATTTCAAGTTATTAAAAATGTAAACTTTAGAGAACCCAAATGGTATATTTTCAATAATGAAATAAAGGGTACAAGAGAAACGAGCTTACAAAGAAGGGCAGCAGAGTGGCTTGCACCGGCTGATATGAGAAGAACACGACGAGGTGGAGATGAAGGTGGAGGAACAACAGTGGCTTCAACCTGGGGTTCATCCCCCTCCATCATTCCCACTCACTCACTATACACTCTCAACTAAATAGCACAATGAGGTAAGAGGGGTATTGAGTGAGGACCAACAAAAAAAGAACGGTGATTATTGAAAAGAGAGAGAGAGAGATCCAAGTGAAACATTAATTTGGATGGGACAAGGGAAATGAGTGAGTGAACCCTTTGAAACAGGTTGTGAGAAGTGACTAGATGAGATGTTGAGTCGAAGGTGAGGGTAAAGCAGGTGATGCAGAAACAACGGCATTGAATGTATGGTGAGAATGGGACCCATGTTGTTGTGTGCCAGCAGCGCCTCCAACTTTCTTGCTCTTTCATTCCTTCCCACAGTGTGAATGATCAAATCTCATTTCCCGTGGTCACGAGTAGATTTTTTAATGTATTGGGAATAGGTATTTTCTTATGAAAAAAAAATGTGAAAGTACATAATCATAAAAATAAAAGTCGTATACAAATATTTTTTTTTTTAATTTGATAAAAAATATACCGATATAATATCTAAAATATTTCCGTGATTAGCTCCTTATCTCGGAAGAGTGATCATTTTGTCACACTTGACAAAAAAATTTACTAGACTGCCACGCCAACAGTAAATTTTGTCAAAATGTCACGCGGCATATTTCGCTATACTGTGTAGCGAAATATGTTTGCATATAATTCGCTACACAGTGTAACGAAATATGCCATGTCAGGATGCACAATCAGCAAAAATGACACGTGTCAAGCAGGCAGAAATTCACTACACTGTGTAGCGAAATATGTCATGTCAGGATGCACAGTCAGCAAAAAGTGACACGTGTCAAGCAGGCAGAATCCAAGCATAATTCGCTACACAGTGTAGCGAATTTCTGCCTGCTTGACACGTGTCATTTTTGCTGATTGTGCATCCTGACATGGCTTATTTCGTTACACTGTGTAGCAAATTATATACAAACATATTTCGCTAGACAGTGTAGCGAAATATGTCGCGTGGCATTTTGACAAAATTTACTGTTGGCGTGACAGTTTGATAAATTATTTTGTCAAGTATGACAAAATGGTCACTGTTCCCCTTATCTCTGCTTTTTGAAAGCACTAAGACAATTTAAAAAAAAAACAACAACACTGATTTAACATTATTTCAAAACGAAAAGTGAAACAGTGACTAATTTATCATACATTTGGCATTTTTTTACCAACATGCCACATGAATAGTATTATTTGTCAATATCTCACGATGTGTCCATCTGACAAGACATGTGTCAAGCGCAGAGAAGTTTCCTAGCCCTTCCAGCGAACTAGGTGCAACAATAATAATAAAAAAATAGTTGTTGGCCACATGTCATGACGTGAACAAGTTTGCTGGAGAGGGAAGCGAACTTGGTCCAACAACTATCCACCTTAGTCTTGCCTATATAAACCCCTCACCCCACACATCCTTCCCTTTCTCTCTCTCAATACATAGTCTCTCTCAATATACACTCTCTCTTGATACACTTTTGTCAGGAATACTGACCAAAATGCTACTGTTCACCAACTTTTTTACCTAAATGCCACGCGAACAGTGTTATTTTCCAATATGTCACTGGGGCAAGTTCGCTACCCTGTGTAGCAAACTCGGTTTGCTGACGTGTCACATTTTTAATGGATAACAAATATCAAATTTTAAAAAAATAATAATAATAAAAAATGAAGGTCACCTACCATGTAGGCGAACTTGGTTAAAATCAAGTTGGTGTCCACTAGAAACGTGACACGTCAGCAAACTGAGTTCGCTACACCGGGTAGCGAACTTGCCCCCGAGGCAGATTGGGAAATAACACTGTTCGCGTGGCATTTAAGTAAAAAAGTTGATGAACAGTGACATTTTGGTCACTGTTCCCTTTTGTCAAACTCATCAAGGTTAGTATTATATACTTTATAATTTATGCATTTTTAATATTAATTTTTTGATATTACTTATTTATAGCGTAGAAATCTTATGTCACAAGACATGTTATTTTTTATTCAAACCATATGATATAAGTCATGTATATTAATGTTATTATTTTCCTTTGTACAGAGGATAATTGATGTAGTATTTTATATTTCATAATTAAATTTACAATGGAATTTTTATCATGTGTTATTTATTTTTTTTAATATTAATTATCTTAGGACTTGAAACCTTAGAAGACAAATATATATTTTATTTAAAATATAGGATAGAGCCCATGTGAAATTGTTAGTGTATTAATGTTATTATATTAGTGTCGTGAATTATTTTTTATGTTAAAATTAAAATTTTGAATTGTGTTAGATTTTTTATTTTAATAATTATGATTTTAGGTCTTGAAACCTTAGGTTAGAGGAGATATTATTGTTGTTGTTTTATGTTCCCGTAGGATTGAGACCATGTGTATATATTGTTATTGTATGATAGTTGGTGAATTATATAAATTTGAAAATTTTAAATTTTAAATTTTAAATTATGTTTATTATTTTTACTCTCAATATTTTTAATTATAAATCAAAATATTAATATAGTATAATTTTTGCTTGAAATAGATCCATGGAGCATGATGATCCCGCACGTCCTGCTTCTTCGCAGAGTATGATCGACCCAGGACCCTTTGACCATTCTCTCCTGACATTACAAGAGAAACACATTTCGACGTATGTCTGGAATACGTCAGAGGACTCCCAATGTCCAGGATCGTGTGGTAAATGTTAGACATGCTGCCACATACGATCAAGATGATATACCAAAGGACATCCAGCCGTATATGAGGCAGGCTGGATCCTATCGCGTTGTGCGGCTGCGCAACCTTGAGGTTAGTATACTATTCTAGTATCAGACATATTGTGTTTGTTACTATAGTGTCGTGATTGTAAAATTTTGCTCATATTATATTGTTTTGGAACCAAATTGACCATGCACTTATATTTGCGCTTGTTGAGAGATAGCTCCCGGAGACACGTACATTCCACATGTTGATGGGTGAGGTTACCATCACCCTCGAGGATGTATACCATCTGTTGGGTTTGCCCACGAATGGTGAGGTTATCTATAGGCGCGTTGGAGGCTATCCATTTCGTTAGCTGATTACTGATCTGTTATGTGCAGCACACTGGCACCATTGTGGGCCGATTGAGATACACGTGAACATTGATCATGCCCATCTTGGGGGGGTGTTGCTTGTCGAGACCACATCCAACTTCATCAATGCCCGATATTTATTATTTCTTGAAGATTTTTAACGAACAGGTACTTTCAATTAGGTTTCGGTTGTACTTGCAACCTTGTACAAGGAGTTGTGCAAGGTGACAGATCGGCGATGATCCGATATGGGAGGGTAAGCTCTCTTATTACAATTGTGGGTATGGACGCGATTCTCGACGATCTATCTTGGTCTCCATGAAGTGACTGACCCAGAGGCGATATATGAAGCAGTTACTGTACATCCTGCTTGCTATCAAACACCTAGTCCTTATACAACTCTTGACCCATCTTCCAGTTTCACACTCCTGATCTGGGTGTGCCCAGTTAATATTCGTATAATGGCTTATCTAAGACCAAAATGGTACAGTATCCTCCCCTATATAATCCCATATGCGTGTCATTAATAATTTTATATCAAATAAACTAACACCCCATTAAAGTAACTAACATGCCACTAGTGGGTTATGCATTCTGCCAAAGCTCGGTGAAGGAATCGGATGCCACAATGCACCAGACAGTCCCTTCTCAAAATCACCATCAACGTCTGTATCCGATGAGTCACTGTCTGGAACAAGACCTTCGTCCACCTTTTCCTCGGAACTATTTGTATGCCGCACGGGATTATACATGTCATGGGCAGGAATCACATCTTAAGACATCGGTGGGGTAATGGTGGTGGGGGTGACACATACCTATCTTCTAGATTGACTAGCGGGTCCCTGTTAATTTCGATTGAGTAACTGCAATGGAGGAAATGTTGAGTGCTTGACTGTCCACCTGTGTTTATTTCCACATACAATTTGATGAATGAGGACTCTCCATGCTATCGAAATGCGTCTACTACTAACTCTACATCTTCATCCTCTACAACCTCCACAGCAACCCACTACACAAGGTTACCCGAGGCGCATCTAGCAATCAATCGAGAGAGGGATTAACCCCTTTGTAATCTCAACTTCTTGTATATTATTTTCTTCAGGTTATTATAATTGCATCGGGGGCTCATGCAGAATATTTTTGTATCTCCTTCAAATACTTGACTGTTTGGTCCAAGATATCTCCTCTCATTATAATATATAATGGCGATTAAATCATTGATACTCTCACTCATTATGTCAAATATCAAATAAAAAATAGAAGAAAGAAGAAGAATAAGAAGATACCGATGGTTCCTTAAAAAAAGATCAAACTTTACAAATGTGTTCGTAGATCGTTGGTGGGTATAAATAGCACTGAGTTCGCTATTATATATAGTGATTTGTAGCTATCAGCAGCTAGTTTGCTGTCCCTCCCAACGAACTTAGTTCGTTGGCCCATGCAACAAAGTTATCCACGTGTCCTGCCAACTGGTCAGAGTAGAGGGGGAATTAATTGTCACTTAGTTTGCTATTACCAGTAGCGAGCTAGGTGGCCACCAAAACGAAGCCACATCAGCAAACATAGTTCGTTGCCTGCTGTAGCAAACTTGCTCATGTGGCAGCTTGGCAAATTTTACTATTCGCGTGGCAGGTTGATAAATAATTGGAAAATTTGTGGTACAATGGTTACTGTTCCAAAAAAAGTAAAGTAATGTAATGTAGTTAATTTGAAGGGTTTTTTATGCATGTAAAGCAAAATGTGTAATTATTTAATGGTTTAAATTTTTCAAATAATTTATGAATCTAATATGAAAAGACATGTATTCAAGCAGTATGCGTTCAAGTTGCATATCAATTTTAAATCTGACTTATGCAAAAATTAATGTGCGCTTGTCACATGTTGCACTCTATAAGACACACATCACTCCTATGCACGTTCAAGTCATGCACTCCCCCATTACGTCTTGCATGCATGATGGGTGGCAGCAGGCGCACACTAGCTTTTTGCATAAGTCACACGTTGGATTGATACGCAACTTGAAGCACATTGCCAAAATGCACGTCTTTTCGCATTAAATTGATAAATTATTTGCCAGAAAAATTAAACTAGTGAATAATTACATGATTCGACTTGACTAGGTTAAAAAGCCACTTTCCCAAGTTTAAAGCCTCACTAACAAAAACAACCGGTTTAAAAACTAAATAGAAATAAAAAAACTGAACTCGAACCATGATATTTCCTCTTTATACATACCCAACATTCTCGGGGTTAAGGGAACTAGTGCTGCCACACACCTTGACTACACTAGTGTCACAAAAAACATGACGCCACTGATGCCATATAAGAGCTTGACGGCACTGGCGAAGGTTGCTAACATGGAACTAAGTGCCGTATGGAAGCTTGGCGGCACTGATGATGTCCAGTCTGCGTACGTCATTGATTGCCTTACTCCGGAAAAACTTTTCCAACATGCTTTAACTGGGTATAACATTTAAGAAATGTTCTTATATAGGTGCTTTTTCTTGGGAAAGTTGTATAGACTTCTTGGTGTAGCGGAAACATATGTAGGAGTGCAATAAAAAAGCTAAGCCTTCTCACCTTACTAGGAAAATGAAACCCTGATAATGGTAGTTCAGGTCAAATAATAGCCCACTCGCCCATCAGGCTATCATATATTTTTTTAATACAAAAAATGTTATTAAGGAAATATAAAAATGTCAAGTAGCAAATATAAAAATGAAATAGATGAAAATAAATGAAATAGAGTGAGAAGAAAGAAGCGTTAAGGAGTTGCCAGTTAACAAAGTCATAAGTTGTAGCGGTAATCAAATAACACTAATAAAGTATTCAAAAAAATTAATATATATATATATATATATATATATATATATATATATATATATATATATATTGGAAGTCAAACCCGCCACTGAACTATATAAATTAATAAAAGAAAAATGTAAAGTGGCATCTTATAAAAATGCCAAAATCTATATATTTTCTGGGGGTATTATTGACCTCTAATAAGTTATCTCTACAAATCACATAATTGTTTATAGTGTATACTGAAACGAAAAAAGGATAGATGTATGGAGCTGTCTCGTCTAGTTCTCATTGACATTGTTAATAATATATATATTTTTTATTAATAAAAATTTTTGTATTAAAAAATATCTGATGGTCTGATGGGCGCGTGGGTCATTATTTGACCTGAACTACCATCATCAGGGTTTTACTTTCACAGTAAGGTGAGGAGACCTAGCTTTTTTGTTGCTATCCCATATGGGTGTTCGCGGTCTGGCATGGATCAGTTTTGGAAGCAAAAATCATCTGATCCAATCCCTTCGGTTTGTTCTTGTAATCATCCATTCGGTTTGGATTTTTTTTCAAATCCGATCCGATCCAATCCAATTTTTTTCGGTTTGGATTGGATCGATTTTCGGTTTTTTGAAAATCTTAAAATTTGTTTCATGAT
The DNA here is from genome assembly GCF_033153095.1 of Gastrolobium bilobum. Taxonomy (NCBI): domain Eukaryota; kingdom Viridiplantae; phylum Streptophyta; class Magnoliopsida; order Fabales; family Fabaceae; genus Gastrolobium; species Gastrolobium bilobum. The sequence goes on from NW_026896571.1 coordinate 102,657, forward strand.
TATTGTGCAAATAACATCTTTTGTATATATTGGCATTGTAAATTTTATTTTGAAATAAAAAAGCATCAGTAAACGATAATATAGTTTTTTTTTGTCAACGAGATATGAAGTTCTACACAGATGAAATTTTGTTGATGAGATGTGACTAAATTTTTTCTTGGGTTTAGTTGATGGGTTAATGGGTCCTGGGTTTAAAAATTTTAGGCTATGATTAGGGAAAAGTCCAAGAAGGTAGAGGAGAATTAATATATTGGATCGGTTTTCATCAACCAATTCGAAAACTGATCCAATCCAATTAAAATTTGCGGTTTTTTTTTTCAATTTTTGGTTTTTCGATTATCGATTTTTCGGTTCGATCACCGCGGTTTGAATCAGTTTGGATCGATTGATGAACACTCCTACTCTCCCATGTATGTTTCTTCTACATTATGAAGTCTATATAACTTTCCCACGTTTCAAGCCTCACCAACAAAAACAACCGGTTTAAAAACTAAACATAAAAAGAAAAACTAAACTCGAATCATGATATCTGCTCTTTATACATACCCAACATTCTCGGGGTTAAGGCAACTAGTGTCGTTACACAGCTTGACGACACTAGTGCTGCAGAACACATGATACCACTGAGCCATATAAGAGCTTGACGACACTGACTGCCTTACTCTAGGAAAACTTTTTCAACGTGCTTTAACTGGGTATAACATTTAAGAAATGTTCTTATATGGGTGGTTTTGCCTCTGCACATTAGCAATGTGGGATATCCACTTATCGAACATTTTATGTGTAGGACTAGTCTCGTATCATACCGAGAGCGACTGGCTAGATTAAGCCATTGTATAACGCATTTTCTGCTAAGTCTTGCATGTCAATCATGGAAAACTTTCAAGAAGATGTTAAGTGACTCAATACTAGTCAACCATCGTATCAACCCCCTTCCCCAACCTTTTAGGCTTTGTTTGGGAGTTAGTTTTAGGAAGGAAATGAAGGGGAGAATTTTATTAATCCTTTCTCTTGTTTGTGGGTTTAAAAAATTGGAGGAAGGGAATTGAGGATTTTCGTAAAATCCTCCAAATCCCTTTTCACCCTTAAAATTAAAGTTCCCCCAATTTGGGGATTTGAGAGGAAAAATATTGAAAATTATTTATCTACCCTTAGCATTACAATGTAAAAACTACATAAATATGAATCATTTTAAATGTGACACTATTAGAAAAGTCTCAAGTACCGATAGAATTTATCGACGAAAAAAATTTCGTTGAAATAATGACGAATTTTTTGACAAAAATCATATTATGTCAAAAATAGAGACGTAAAAAATTTCCGTCGAAACTAGAGATGAAACAAGATTTTGTCATAGTCGCTAACATAATTTTTTGAGGGAAAAAAAATTTAGTCAAATTTTTTGATAAAATCTAAATTCCGTAGAAACTTTCGATAGAAACATTTTCGTCAAACTTTTCAACAAAATCTAAATTTTGGTAAATAACGTAAATTTTTTGATAAAAAATACATTTTGGTAAAAAAATTTGACGGAAAAAATGTAACGTCCCAAGTGATGGCAAGGGCATGGAGTGATCGCCGGTGCGAAAGGGCACAGACAATGAGCGGCTCATGCCAAATCTTGCAACTAGGGGTACATGAATGAATCGAATCATCACCCGAATGAGAGGGATTCCAGAGACTGCTGGTATGGGACAGTACAGTTAGTGATAGCTTATAAAAATTAATTGGTACTACCTATACTAACAAGATGCATCTACTTTTCGGTAGCCCAGAACAGAAGAACTCCACAGTTAAGCGTGTTTGACTTGGAGCAATTCTGGGATGGGTGACCTCCTGGGAAGTTTTCCCGAGAAGTGTGCGAGTGAGGAAAAAGCACACTGAAAAGTATCGTGTTAGTGTGTGGGGATAGTCGTTGATCCTTGCAAGTTTCCAGGCGTTACAAGTGGTATCGGAGCAGGCCTCTCTCCCAGTACGGTGTGGTTCGAGGACGAACCAGGCGGAAGCTGGTTGGCATGTAACGTCCCAAGTGCTGGCAAGGGCAGGGAGTGATCGTCAGTGCGAAAGGGCACGGACAATGAGCGGCTCATGCCAAATCTTGCAGTTAGGGGTACATGAATGAATCAATCTACATCCAAAAGAGAGGGATTCCAGAGATTGTGCTGGTATGAGACAGTACAGTTAGGGATAACTTATAAGAATTAATTGGTACTATCTATACTAACAAGATGCATCTACCTTTCGGTAGCTCGAAACGGAAGAACTCCACAGTTAAGCGTGCTTGACTTTGAGCAATTCTGTGATTAGTGACCTCCTGGAAGTTTTTCCGAGAAGTGTGCAAGTGAGGAAAAAGCACACTGAAAAGTCTTGTGTTAGTGTGTGGGGATAGTGATAGTCGTTGATCCTTGCAAGTTGCCAGGCGTTACAAGTAAATGTAATATTTTAAAATAATAATAATAATAATAAAAAATAATAATAATCAAAGTAATGATATATATATATATATATATATATATATATAGAAATGAAATAAAATAATAAATAAATAATAAATGATTATTATTATTACAATAAAAAGAATAAAAATCAATAAATAAATAAGTAATAATAAGTAAATACAAATATATATTAAAGTATTAAAAATAATTGAAATAATATATTATAAAAAAAGGAAAGAAATCAGCACGCTCATGTGTGCATATATATGTCACATCTCCAAGTCAAGTAAACTATCTTACTTAGGAGGTTATCTAAAGTAGATTTTTTTGGATTTTGTTAAGAAAATGAAAAAGAAAATAATTAACATCTATATATATATAGGGGTTTACATCTATCATTTAACATGACCACAACAACTTTCCTACACGCACAACATTTTGTGAGACCCACAATTTTTTAAGCAAAAAAAGAAGAAGCTCCGGCACGCAAAACGAATCTCTATAACATAACACAATCACTTTTTCTACAACATAACTCTTATAAAACCCATATATATATGCATACACTTTGAGATTTTAACAAAGAAAGAAAACAGAGAGCGAGAGAGTAGAGCGTAGGCATCGCAAGGAAGGTAGAAAAAAAAGAAGAAAAAGAAAAAGAAAAAAGAAAGAAAAGAAAAAAGAAAGGTAATATCAGGAGTAAGAAACTCATTCTCCCCGTTATTTTTAAAGTTAATTTTTAGATATTTTAGAAAGCTATGTTGGTTCTTTTTTTATATATGTTATGTTTAAAGTTGGTATTTAAAGTTATTTCTTTAAAAGTTGTGAATATGCCGTTACACTTTCAAAATTATTCTTTCTACTCTTTTACTTTATTTTCTATATTTGGCTTTGTAAATTTGATAAATCTACTTATATTAGACATGAGAATGATCAAGTTTATAGAAATTAAAGAATTTCTTTGGTACCAAATGAATACTAATGGAATATGTAATCTTTTACTGAATGATTTTGATGTGATTGATCCACAAGGGGATCAGAATGATTACAGGGTAAGGAATGTCTTATCATGGCTTGAGCTCCGCCATACAGAACCCACAGAGTTTGGGCGCTCCAGAATTGAGCATTAGTCATTTCAGTTAAAGATTACACGTTCCTAAATATGTATCTAGAACCCACAAAGGTTGGGCTTATATTTATTGTTTATGATATTATTTTCTTATTATAAATTTTATTCTGTGAGAATGATATTTTTCACTAAAGTGGCTGGATCGGTTATAGTTCGAAAACCCCAATATTACTGAGATTTATCTCACGTGTGTTTGTTTTTATGCTAACCTTTCCAGAGTAAACAGATCAGTATATATAGCTTTGGAGTAGGATAAAACACTATGTCTAAAGACTTTGAAGACTATACGGAGTTCAGTGGAGCAAATTAATAGAAAGAAAATATTTTTTTTTTCAGTTTAGATTATGATGTATTTCTGATGTAATAGTGAACTTGACTTCTGTATAATTAAAGATTAAGAATATTTTGTCATATGCCTTATTCCACATCTGCTGCTTTAGAATTTCACTTAAGAATTAATGTGATATCCTCTATCCTAGTCAGTTGTAGAGGATGTGACAAAAAAATCTCGTCAAAATTCTTTACGAAATCTAAATTCCGTTGAAATTTTCGACGGAACACATTTCCATCAAAAAATTTTGACAATAAATATTTTCGTAAAAATTTTTTACGAATAATATTTCTGTAAAAAATTTTGTTGGAAAAAATATTCCGTCAAAATTCTTTACGGAATCTAAATTTCGTGAAAGGTTCGTCAGAAACATTTTCCTCAAAATTTTTGACAAACTTTTTTTTGTCGAAACACATTTTCATCGAAAATTTTGAACGGAAAATATTTCGTCAAAATTTTTGATGTAATTCTTTTTGCATCAAAAATATTTTAAGAAATTGTTTTCGTCAAAACTTTTGACAGAAACAAAATTTTGTTGAAAATTTTGACATAAAATTTATTTCTGGAAAAATTTGCGATAGTTAAAAAATTTCGTCGCCTTTCAATGAAAAGTATTTCGACGAAAAAATACTTTTTTGATAGAATTTTCATCTTTTATAACATAGAAATTTCATAAAAAATATGATCTTTTTTAGAAGAGTGAAAAGTACATAAATAATTTTGTTAGAAATCTTAAATTTAATTTATTTATAAAATATAATAATTATGTTAATTTTTAAAAAGGATTAAACTTGTAAAAATATCTCATTAACCCTTCATTTTTTTCCCTTATCATTTTTTTAACTCTCAAACAAAGAAAGAGAATATCCTCCAATTTCTTTTCCCTCCCTCTCCCGTTGGATCCTCTTCTTTTCCTTCCCCTCTAAACTCTCAAATAAAGCCTTCGTGCTTAGTGGGGGAATTTTTTTTAATACATTCTAAGTCTCCCCCCCCCCCCCCCCCCCCCCCTTGGTATTTTATGTTACCATCTCGAAAATGAGTTAAAAAAAATAAATAGTTTGTGCAATTGTCTACCACAACAGTTGTAAAATTATAGGTCCCAGTTGTATGACATTTGAGGGTGAGGAATAAATAACGCATATTATCCGCAACAATTCTTACAATGGATTGAAAGAGAAGATCCAGCGCAAATTGAGGCTTCAAGAAAAGCAATCAGTTTATAAGGTGATGGCTAAAGTTATTGCTGACACTCGCAAATATATAGGTAGACTGATCAGGAAGACGAATACGATGATACTCTTAGTCAATGATGATGATCAATCTATAACGATGGAGATAAGTAAACATTCGTTTTTTTTTTTTTTTTTAAATTTGATTAATATTAAAACGTATTTAGTATCCTATCCAGATAGTTTTTTCTATCAAATCGTAATAAAAATTTCAACATTACATAATAAAAGTTAACTTTTTAATGAAGAAATACTTCTATTTTTATTGATCAAATTTAATATTACTCTGACATTAATTTTGTGTATTGAATAATGAACAATTTAGTTCGCAGGTTATTATAAATTGCATATTGATAATAGTTGTCCAATACCAAGACAAAGCCTTTGCCGACGACGTTACAATGCGAAAGATACACATTCTTTTTTCTCACTCAATTAATTCGGTCGAATAGGCTCAATTATAAGGGTTGTAAAAAATTTTCTTACCAAAATTTTTAACACAATTACATATTTACGACTTGAACTCGGCAAAACGCTGTGCCAGTTAATTATGTGATCGGTGGTACTTCCTAATTAAACTTCTTTTGTCCAATAGACTTTAGGGAGCTAGCTTGACACTATTGACACATCAGTCGTTGGTGAACAACGAAAGCCCAACAGCTCATTACTGTGACAGTGCAACACAGCCACAAACATTGCTGATGTGAGTTGTGACTAATAAAAAGAAGCCAAGGGTGATGAACTTTGACTTATGCATGCTCTTACCTAACCAAGTTATAATAACTTCCAAGCGTTTGACGACAAATACAAATAAATTTTTAGAGTATCAGATGTATTAAATTCAGTATACTTATTTATTTATTTTGTAATATATGAAAAAAAATCACATTATCTAATAAAAACAGATGATATGTTAAAATTTAATATTTTTTAAAATTAACGAGTCAGAATGTCTTATCATATCGTATCTCGTGTTCCGTGTCAACATCTGTGAAACATAATCTATCATTACATAATTTTAGATATGTCATGTTTAATGAATTTGTTTTTGTCTATGTGCAATTGTGCATATAAAGGAAAGTTAAAACGTTAAAGCTGAGAGTTTAGTAAAATTATTTTTTACGTATATAAAAGTACGTGAGATTTATATTTTATTTTTCTCTCTTTTCTTTTTATATCGATCTACATGAGTTCCATACATTTTTATATATATGTAGAAGATGCTTTTTTTTCTTATTATATGAGAAATATCAAATTCATAATAATAAAATTGGTGGTACATTTATATAAGATTCTTATGTATAATCAAGTATAACTGTACAAGGGTTATACAAATATTATGTTATAGAAATACAAAATAAATTTTCTGTAGACAAAAAAGAGAGAGAAAGTAACATAAACAAAAAGAAAAAGAAAATTGTGAATCCCACATCTTCATTGTTTGTGAAGAAAAGTAACTTTTCTTTCTGTCCTATGATATTTATATGGATAATATTTTTTTCATTTAACATGAGAGAAATTTTTTTCTACACTAACAAAAAATATGGAGTTCACAAGTTAAAAAGATAAAAAATAAATTATAAACACATCTTTTTATGTCTCTGTGACATTAGATAGTTATCTCCTAGACTCCTATTTATATAACCGTATAATGAAATGGTGATTCTTAGGTATGTAAAGTACGGTTCGAAGCAAAATCACAAGTCACATTCTTGTAACATAAAAAGGTAAGAATCAATGTACCAAAAAAAAAAAAAAGGTAAGAATCATAAGAGCACGCAACAAAATTGAATAAAACGACATGCACATGGATAGGAACTGAGAGTGTAGCCTCCTAGTGAGGTTGTCCTGTTGTTATAGTGGGATATATAAGTATGCTCGGAAGATACACATTTAATGTCGCGGCGGATCGGGATTTTTAAAAGACGAGTTAAAATAAAATTTTAAAATTATAAGCATTATTAAAATTAATAGCAGATACTAACTATTATAAATATTTTTTAGAAAAAGACTAACTATTGATATTAAAAATTTATTATTATTAAAAATATATATTATTTTATACATAAAATAATAAAAAATTTAACATTTTGGGAGGATTGCCAATATTAACCCATCCCTCTGTCCACTTTGTTTAAGAACTTATTTGGTATGATGTATAAAGTTTTTTAATTAAATTTATATTATATGTTATGAATTTTTTAATTGTTTGATGTGATCATCGTATAATATAAGCGTATATAGCAGAATCTCTTTATACATCAAAATAATATATAATTTAATCAGGCCTAAGGGGGTGAGATTATGCCTGATAAAGGTTTGATGTATTAACATAGCTGACTAGTGTAATTATCAAAAATTAATATATTATTTCAATATATTAACATTAAAATAAAAATTAATTTTTTCATATATTAATTTTTTAAATATTGGAGATTTTTATTTTTATAAAAATTAATATATTTTTTTGGATACATTGAACAATTGATTTTTGTAAAAATTAATATCATATAACATATTTAGAAAAATTATATAATTTTTTTATTAAAGGATATTTTTATCAAAAATATTTATTTTTATCTTATCTAGTATTATACACTGTATTACCAAACACTGTGTGATATTATCTTATATAATATATTATTATATATAATATCATGTCAAATACTAGATAGTATTAAAATTTAATCAGATCTTATAAAATCAAATTTTATATTATTGAATTTTATATTATCAAATCTTATCTTTGCACCAAATATGCCCAATGTGCAAAGATTTTTTAGAGAGATTATCTCGTGACAATTATGCGTCTTCCTAACATATTTAAATATCATATTACAATCCACTCTTATATGATAATCTTAGACATTATTATGAAAAGTAAGATAATTTTGTAATATACTGTCGTTATTTTACACATGATTTTATCATTATTTATCTTTTATAATTTTAAAAGTTTTAAATTATTAATTACTTTAAATTTTTGTTTATGTTGATTTTTTGTAAAATTTCAATTGTTTATATTCTCAAAACAATTACTTTTAAATTTATTTTTTATGTTACTTTTTTTTTCTCAAAATATCAACTGTTTATACTATTCTTTCAATTTCTTTTAACATTAACATTTGTTTTTCTCACCAATTTTCAAGTATTCCTAATTTGAGATCAAATATAAAATTATTCAATTCTCTTCACCTAACATCTTAAATTTTTTTGGATAATTTGTTTATGATATAGTATCACGACTTCCGTGATCAAGTGGTTTAGAGTTAGATTTTTGTTGTCCATATTCTTTTAATAAAAATCTCATGTTTTCTTTCCTAAAAGGCTTTAGGTGTGGTAGGCATATCCATCAATCCTATAAGGACCATGGTGAGAGATGGCGTGCTAAAATATTTAATATAAAATCATCTAATACTTTTGGCTTCAATCCTATAAGGCCCATGGTGAGAGATGGTGTGCTAAAATATTTAATATAAAATCATCTTATACTTTTGGTAGAGTTTGTTCATGATAAGAACCAAGGTTATTTTCCCTATATCCAACTACAAAACTCGACCTAGAACGTGTTTGACACCTCTTTTTTGAAGTTAAAAATAAAAAGAACTTTGAAAATAAAACCTAAAGTTGTTTGATGATTATATAAATTTTTTAACTTAAAAGTTACTTAAAAACTCAAATTAAAAGTAAGTTGTTTGGTAAAATAAATTCATAAGCTCTTTTTTTTAATAAAAATTATCATAAAGAGTATATTATTAGAAACCTCTATACTATCAATATATTCACAAAATATAAATACTATGAGAATAGATTTGCCAATAGTGGAGCAGAATTATCAAATCATTAGTAGTCTTGCAAATTGTCAACCAGTATTCCATTCACATGAAATCACCTATTTCTATTTTCCATTAATGCTAATGCTATTTGATTTCAAACTCTATCTATATAACCATTATCTACTATTCTTCTATGACTATGGATACTTATTTTTTCATTAATGTTACATTCTTCTTGACCCTCAGGATATAATTAGGATTACGATCACACTTGTCAAACTCTTCGTCTTCAACACCACACTTTCTAATGAAGTTATGAAAGGCTACTGTTGCAATAATATTTTTCTCCTGCTTGATTAATGAAAATGGCTTCATATTACGTAAGATGTGCCAGATGTTCTTCCAAACTAATTATTCTCTCGATGACATTTCGTAATGAGAAATGTGCATGATTGAAAACTTCTCGTAATCCACATGGTTGAATGCAACCTCTAAAATCATGAATATGGTACCTTTCCCTTTTAAATGGTGCTAGATACCCTTTAATGTTAGGATATCCAGCTTCTACTACACAATACTTTCGTAAAATATTAAAAGGTTTATTATTAGTTCCTATGAAATTTCAAATAAATAAATGTATAAAGTTAAAAAGTTTATATTAAAAAATAATAAATTGTACCTTCAGGAGGACGAGGGAACACACTTTTCATTTCTTCAAGCACATATGAAATAATACGTGTGTCATGTGCAGTATCAGGCCAACCAACAACAACAAAAGTGAATATTATGTCAAATTTTCAAATTAACATAACATTATGTGTTGGGTATCCTTTTCTACCTATAAAATGATTTTGATTATTAGTAGGAGAAATGGTAGGAATGTGTGATGCATCTATAACACCTATGCATCATGGAAAATAAGGCCACTACCTACTATCATCTCTAATTTGTGATGGAACTTCTTTAAAATGAAAAATTTGGAGGCCTCACAATTTCCTTCGCAAATGAACATAAACTATCTAGTACTTCATTAAACTTTCTACTTATCGTCTCTCCTGATTTTCCAAATTTATTTTGGACATTTTTATTTGTCTCATTATATGAACATATCCAAAGAAACATAGAAAGTGCCTCCAATGATGTCAATTCTCTAGATGGATGTAACCAGCCTTTACACACAAATATGTTTTCAAGTTCTAATACAACATTTGGATCCATCCTAAACATTATGTAACTTTCAATATGAGTGTTTGAGGTTTCTCAAACCAAGTTCCATCCATCAGAATAATTAAATCGATTACCTTGCTTCATTAAATATTTCATATAATGTAAATATCCAGTTGTAGCTGCTCCATTCATTTCTCGATAAAACTTTGCACATTTTCTTCTCTTAACAATTCTTGATGATGATTCAGTTTGTCTAGATGCCATGTATTATCTTCTAATAACTTATTACCTAAAATCATAGAGATTAAAAACATAAGTATACAATAGTCCAAAAACATAAATATAATTTCATTCAAATATCAATCAATATAGTTCAACATGGGAATATTAGGTATGAAATCAGTCCAACAATTAATATAAGAATAGCAAATATAAAATCAAATTCCAACCTAATCACTAGAGTTTTTATCTAATTTATATTTTTACAAAATTCGTGCTTGACTTGGAGCAATTCTAGGATGGGTGACCTCCTGGGAAGTTTTTTCGGGAAGTGTGCGAGTGAGGAAAAAACACACTGAAAAGTCTCGTGTTAGTATGTGGGGATAATCATTGATTCTTGAAGCGGTCGGGCGTTACAAGTGGTATCAGAGCAGGGCCTCTCTTCCAGTACGGTGCGGTTCGAGGACGAACCAGGCGGAAGCTGGTGGGCATGTAACATCCCGAGTGCTGACGAGGGCGAGGAGTGATCGTCGATGCAAAGAGGCACGGACAAGGAACGGCTCCTGACAGGCTTTCAGCGAGGGGTTACATGCATAAATCAATCGGATCGACACCCGAAAGAGAGGGTTTCCAGAGACTGTGCAGGTATGAGACTGCACAGTTTGGGATAACTTATAAGAATTAATTGGTACTACCTATACTAACAAGATGCATATGCTTTTTGGAAGCGCGGAACGGAAGAACTCCACAGTTAAGCCTGCTTGACTTGGAGCAATTCTGGGATGGGTGACCTACTGGGAAGTTTTTCCGGGAAGTGTGCTAGTGAAAAGACTCGTGTTAGTATGTGGGGATAGTCATTCATTCTTGAAGCGGCCGGGCGTTACAGAGTGCTCCTCAACGGATGACACCCCATATCCCCAGGTCAACTGGAACTTCCTCATGGAGACCTATGTAGTGGAAGTCCGTAACGCTCGAAGGCAACAGTCTACTGACCAGAGACACGGTACATCCTATGTACCACTAAACATATATATATGCATGAACATGTTATAATACACTATCAACATACACCTCCAACCACTACCCCCAAGGGCAATGTGGAGCACAGACGGGGACTAACCCCAGTATCAAGGGATTACCTGATGGAAGCTCTCTCTCTAGGTAGCTTTAATTCGTATTCCACTGAGCTTGGTTCAACAAGAAATGCAACAATCCTTTTGGTCAATGACCAAAGGCAACCCACCAAGCTCACCATTCCAAGTTTATGTCCGTGGGAGGCAACCTACAATGATCACACAAGGATCATCAACACAATGGTTCAACCAATCAAAATACAAAGCACCAAAGTCCCCCCACACATGCATAGGTTCGGCCAACTGGATTATAAATACCAAACTATGTTCTTAATTTTATTTCAAGGTCCCAATGGTTTCCTAAGTTCACCATAACACCAATTCAAACCCTTAATTTAATTCAATACCATCACAACACCATTTTCCCTAAATTACCCTATTATAACCGAATACACACACTCACACACATCCAATAATTTTCCTTCCAATTCAATTACATCGCACCAACACACATCCTATTTAAACTTAGCTCCAAGCCTCGAAACACCAATTTCATGAATTTTACATCATCCAACCTTATATCCCCTCACATGGCCAAAATCTACATAGAAGCATACTCAAGGGTTTTCAATTCAATTCAACACTTCCACACATCATACAATTCTATAATTAACTTATAAAATTACTCCACAACTCAAATTACACAATCCTACAATCATGTCATTTCACAAAGTATTGAAATTCCACTCAAAATTTTTCCAAGGTATTCAACATTTTCACCAATAATTTTTATGAGTTTAATCACTATAAAACATCAATCTAAGCCACTTTTATCTAATACACATTTTCAATTTGACCTCTCTAACTATATCAATCCAAGCATGCAAGATCTAGGTCATCAATTTTAAATCCAATGATTCAACCGTTGAAATGTGTTGAAACTTACCCACAAGCAAGGCCTATGACTCCTCCACACAATACTCAGGCATTGGAGGATCAATCAACTCCAAGAACACCAAATCTTCACACTTGGCCGCAGATGTGGGTGGGGTATTTCTCTCAAATTAGTGGGTTTCAAGCCTTAAAACTACCATGGTTGTGTTTAGAATGTCCTTTTCTTAAAGTTTGATGTAAGACTTTGTTGATTTTGAGTGAGTTTGGAGGAGAAGATTTTATGCAAAAAATTGCATAAAGAAGAAGGGCCGCGAGTTTGGGGAGGAAGGGAGGAGAGAAGGAGAAGATGAATAGGAACAATGCACATGTGACATGTATACTTAAGTGGGGTGGGTCCTACCGCCACCTCACGTGATTCAAATTAATTCAAATCTCCCGCTTATTCCACTAAACGTCCATAAATTTCTAAATTATTTAGAAACTCCAATTTTTAACATTAACCATTGTCCTTGATTCAGAATTTTTCAGTCGTTCGAAAAAATCACAGTTTTAAGCTGTTGTGCGCGTTGTGGGCATGCTTCCCCAAAACCCTAATTTCCATCAATTTTCACCAGAAATCATATTTTCTAGTTCTATGTACCATTTATAACTTATTTCCAAACCTAGAGCTCAAAATTTATTTGACACGCTTTACGGTGCAACTGTACCGCAATATTTTTACCTGATAAAAACATTATTCATCATTTTTTTAGAAAGTTCTCTAACCACCCAATTTTTCATTCTGGATCCATTTCCAGGGTTAGTTTTCCTATTTGAAACCTTCTACTCAAATTTTCTTTCCTAGGGTTACGTGTTTGGCGAATTACCGTTTTTCCCTTTTTACGTATTTTGGTTCTAAATTCAGGATTTTCACTAATCCTACCCTTTAATCCACATTTTAATATATAAACATATGTTTTAAAAATACGAGGTGTTATAATAAGCATCCTTGTAGATGTGATACTGTTAAGACTTGGGGATGTATTGTTTATGTAAGAATACAAGATCCTAAGAGAAAAGGTGAGACCTAGAACTATTACTTGTGTATATATTGGAAGTGCAGCAGACAATTCTTTGAATAGAATTTTGGATCTATCTACAAATGCGATGATAGAATCCAGAGATGTAGAATTCTTTGTGAATAAGTTTCTCAAAGATCATGGTTTGAGTGCTTCAGGATCTACAGATATGATTTTAGAATCTCCTATAGAATCTGAAGCAAGCCCTTCTGACACTATTCTCACACAAACTATGTTCTTAATTTTATTTCAAGGTCCCAATGGTTTCCTATGTTCACCATAACACCAATTCAAACCCTTAATTCAATTCAATACCATCACAACACCATTTCCCCTAAATTACCCTATTATAACCGAATACACACACTCACACACATCCAATAATTTTCTTTCCAATTCAATTACATCGCACCAACACACATCCTATTTAAACTTAGCTCCAAGCCTCGAAATACCAATTTCATGAATTTTACATCATCCAACCTTATATCCCCTCACATGGCCAAAATCTACATGGAAGCATACTCAAGAGTTTTCAATTCAATTCAACACTTCCACACATCATACAATTCTATAATTAACTTATAAAATTACTCCACAACTCAAATTACACAATCCTACAATCATGTCATTTCACAAAGTATTGAAATTCCATTCAAAATTTTCCCAAGGTATTCAACATTTTCACCAATAATTTTTATGAGTTTAATCACTATAAAACATCATTCTAAGCCACTTTTATCTAATACACATTTTAAATTTGAGCTCTCTAACTATATCAATCCAAGCATGCAAGCTCTAGGTCATCAATTTTAAATCCAATGATTCAACCGTTGAAATGTGTTGAAACTTACCCACAAGCAAGGCCTATGATTCCTCCACACAATACTCAGGCATTGGAGGATCAATCAACTCCAAGAACACCAAATCTTCACACTTGGCCGCAGATTTGGGTGGGGTATTTCTCTCAAATTAGTGGGTTTCAAGCCTTAAAACTACCATGGTTGTGTTTAGAATGTCCTTTACTTAAAGTTTGATGTAAGACTTTGTTGATTTTGAGTGAGTTTGGAGGAGAAGATTTTGTGCAAAAAATTGCATAAAGAAGAAGGGCCGCGAGTTTGGGGAGGAAGGGAGGAGAGATGGAGAAGATGAATAGGAACAATGCACATGTGGCACGTATACTTAAGTGGGGTGGGTCCTACCGCCACCTCACGTGATTCAAATTAATTCAAATCTCCCGCTTATTCCACTAAACGTCCATAAATTCCTAAATTATTTAGAAACTCCAATTTTTAACATTAACCATTGTCCTTGATTCAGAATTTTTCAGTCGTTCGAAAAAATCACAGTTTTAAGCTGTTGTGCGCGTTGTGGGCATGCTTCCCCAAAACCCTAATTTCCATCAATTTTCACCAGAAATCATATTTTCTAGTTCTATGTACCATTTATAACTTATTTCCAAACCTAGAGCTCAAAATTTATTTGACACGCTTTACGGTGCAACTGTACCGCGATATTTTTACGTGATAAAAACACTATTCATCATTTTTTCAGAAACTTGTCTAACCACTCAATTTTTCATTCTGGAACCATTTCCAGGGTTAGTTTTCCTATTTGAAACCTTCTACTCAAATTTCCTTTCCTAGGGTTACGTGTTTGGCGAATTACCGTTTTTCCCTTTTTACGTATTTTGGTTCTAAATTTAGGATTTTCACTAATCCTACCCTTTAATCCACATTTTAATATATAAACATATGTTTTAAAAATACGAGGTGTTATAATAAGCATCCTTGTAGATGTGATACTCTTAAGACTTGGGGATGTATTGTTTATGTAAGAATACAAGATCCTAAGAGAAAATGTGGGACCTAGAACTATTACTTGTGTATATATTGGAAGTGCAGCAGACAATGCTTCAAATAGATTTTTGGATCTATCTACAAATGCGATGATAGAACCCAGAGATGTAGAATTCTTTGTGAATAAGTTTCTCAAAGATCATGGCTTAAGTGCTTCTGGATCTACAGATATGATTTTAGAATCTCCTATAGAATCTGAAGCAAGCCCTTCTGACACTATTCTCACACAAATGGTTGTTGAATCAGTTCCAGTTA
Source organism: Gastrolobium bilobum (assembly GCF_033153095.1). NCBI lineage: Eukaryota > Viridiplantae > Streptophyta > Magnoliopsida > Fabales > Fabaceae > Gastrolobium > Gastrolobium bilobum. The sequence continues at coordinate 118,085 of NW_026896571.1, forward strand.
GAGTATATATGAAAGAGAGAGAGAGTTTCCAAAGACTTTGGCGAGGACCTTGTCACTTACCATCTAGAGGATGATCCATTCTCCCATCAGGAAGCAATGAGATCTAGGGAATCTCTATTGTGAGAAGGAGCCATATATAATGAAATGAGCTTTCTGATGTGCAATTTTACTTGGCAGCTAGTCAATTTGCTGAAATGGGCTAAGGCTACTGTAAGAGCCCGCACCGTTAATTAAGGAACTTAATTAATTAAATATGAGAATTAAGAAATAATTCTATAATTGACCCTAATAATTATTATGAGGCTGTAATTATTATAGTAAGTGAGTAATAATGTTGAAAGTCGCTTTTCTGACGAAAAACGCAGATACCGGTTCTGCTAGTCGGTATAAATGCGTATCGAAAAAGTATCCCGGAAAATTATAATAAGTGAATGATAATTCATAGAATAATATATAGGACTTGTAAAACGAGTTTCAAGTTAAAATAATGAGAACTGGTGCCAGAAACTGATACTGACTATGAAAAATGCATACCAGAAAGGTGTTGCGAAAAATATAAGAAAAATATTATAATTTTTGTAAAATTGAGTAGGTTCAGAATCCTAAGTTTGGGATTAAAATGCTAAGCGTAGCTATTTTTGCTAATACTGTGTGTTTGATGTTAAGTGAGCTATATATATGACTTTTTGGCTCAAAACCCTAGGTTATTCTATTCCTACGTGACCTTTGGGGGCTGATAAGCCCTTTGGTATTGTTCCATTGCTGGTCACCTTGCACCTTGTAAGCCAAGTGGCCTTTTCTTCCTTGTTCTTCATTGAATCTTCTCCTAAACACTTGAGTGAGTAAGTGCTGGCCTTGGTGGTGAGTAGGTGAACCTTTTTCTGAGTTTAGATTCAGAGTTTGTGAAGCTTGAGGGGCTGTGATTCTGAGTTGTGAGGGTGAAGCCTTTGTTCTTGTCTTTTGTGTGGTTAAGAAGTGATCTTTGGCCCAAAGAACCAACCTTGGTGTGTCAAATTCGTATGTTGTTGAAGTCAGAGCCTTGGAGCTGAGTTTGGAGCTCCAAGTTACCTCATTTTCGGAGTCTTGGTGCCTTGGAGGTATTCATGATCATCCTTTGTGCTTTTTGAGGTTTTAAGCTTACTTAATCGGTTAATAAGTGAAACTTCAACCATTTGAGTAAAGAAATGTGTTTTTGGGTTCATAACATGTTGGTGGTTATCTGTTTAGGGAGTTCATTGGACTCTCAATCGCTTTTGGATCCTTAAATTTGGGATTATGCAGAAGTTGGCTCGAATTTCTGCATTCTGTTGAAGAAGTATTCGAATACTTTTCGTGTAGTATTCGAATACTCCTTGCAGGAGTATTGGGATACTTTTCTGGGAAGAAAAGTATTCGGATACCTTTGAAGAAGTATTCGAATACTTGAAGGTATTCGAATACAGTGAGGTTTGGTATTCGGATATTGTGGTATTCAGATACTTGTGAGTATTCAAATACTTTAGTGAAAGTAATCGAATACTTTCTGGAGAGCTGGAGTACTCGAATACTACTCGTGGAGTATTCGAATACTTCCTCCAGAAACAGCATGTAATGAGTTAAAACGAGTAAGAAAGACTTAATCACTTAATGTAATTTGAGCTATGATTATTGATGATTAATTATGGTATGAACAGATTGTGATTGTGCTGTTTGTGGGCCTTGAGCTTGTGTGGACTCTTGGTTTGGATAGCTAGCTTACAAGGTAAGCTTTCGTGTCCTCGGTTTAATCATTGTTGGTTGCACCATGTCCCATGGGGGGATGGTTTATATGCATGATGTTGTTTTCATGTTTTGATTATTGAAATGTTATGAAACTGTTAAGTGCAATTGCTTATGATATAGATGTGATGTGTTGCCTATTCGGTAAGCCATGGGGTGATTCCGTAGGCAAATATAGCATGGGCTGATACAGCATGGGTTGGTACTGTGTGGGTAATAGACGTATTCCTGCACTTCTCTAATCAATAGAATTGTTATAACACACATGACATGAATATATGTTGCATTGCACTGATTTTGGAACTGATATTGAGATACTGCTTTTAGAACTTATATTGCACATGTAAGTGAGCTTGGGGTGGAAGATCCTTGAATACCCCTTGTCTTACTGAGATTTCTTGTTTAGAGATCTCACCCCACATTTGGGGAATGCTTATTTCAGGTTCAGGTAGTATGGGGATTGATGCCTTTGGCGGCAGGAGGCCAGAGCTTAGTTGATGATTATTGCTGTTATATTTATGCTGGCATGACTGGATTGGATGTTGTTTATATTTTCTGTCATTTATGGTTGTTGAGTTGAGACTTATGTTGGGCTTTGTTTCCTTATTTGGGTGAGCATGAGAGTTGTACATGCCACTATTTTGTTAGCACTTTTAGCTTGAGTTGTATAAATTACCAGTTGGTCTGGTTTACGTGTGGTAGTTCCGCGACTAGAGACATATATCTTTTAGTTCATTTAATGAGGTATTTTAGTTAGCTGTCTTTTTCAATTTACATATAGACATGGTTTTATTTAAGTGATTAATTCAGCAAGTTGGTAATGATAATGGCGTCATAAATGAAAAGAAAAAGATATTTCGCATTTTTAATTAAGCAAAGCTTAATACGATGATATGATAACATTACCGGATATATATGGGGTGTTACAGCTACAGGCTGTAAGTTGGTACTAAAGAAGAAACTGAATAGTGATGGATCAATAGCCAGATACAAAGCACATTTAGTAGCTCAAGGCTATAGACAACAAAGTGAAGTAGACTATTTTGATGTCGACTCACCTGTGTGCCATCTATCGACTATAAGAATTCTTCTTGCTTTGACATATATTAAACACTATGCAGTGCATCAAATGGATGTAAAGACAACTAGTGGATGACATGTTAATTTTTGGCTCTAATCATTTTGTACTGAGTGACATGAAAGCTAATGTAGCTAAAGAATTTGACATTAAAGATCTTGGTATTGTTAATACCATTCTTTGAATGAAAGTAAGCTTTAAAAGACAAGTAATTTTTTTTACCCAAACTCATTATATTGAGCATCGACTTTTTGCCTATGGATACAGTGAGTGGAAACTGAGTGAGACACCATGTGATTATAATAAAACACTGAGTCCTTATGAAAGGACCAATATGGATTAGTTAAAGTATTTAAAACTGATTGGTAGTCTCATGTATGCTGCAAGTTGCATGAGACCTGACATAGCCTTTACAGTTGACATGCTGAGTTGTTTCACAATTAATCCTAGTAAAGAGCATTGGGATGCCCTCGATAGGATGATGAAATATCTTAAAGGTATTAAAGATTATGCTCTACACTACTCTGGTTATCCTTCAATTGTGGATGGATATTCTGATATGTCATGGTATTCAGAAATCAGAAATAGTAAGTTCACCAGTGTATATGTATTCACTTTGGATGAAGCTAATATTGCTTGAAAATCCAAAAGATAGACTTATATTGCTTGGAATCAGAACTTTTTGCTTTAGCCTTAGCCGGCAAAAAGGTAAAGTGGATAAAGAATCTGATTATGGATATTCCTTTGACTCGGCTAAAGATTAATTCTTTAAGCCTATTTTTGATAATCAAGAAGATGTCCAAGTTGTTAAAAAATGCTCTCTTTAATTGAAAGAGAAGACATATGAGACTGAAACATGCTTTGTTGAATTATCTGAGAGAACAAGAAGTTATCACCTTGATCGAAGTGAGATCGAAGGATAACTTGGCCGATGCTCTCACAAATGGTATACCTAAAGATCGATTATTCAAAATAGTGGGGGAAATGTGGTTAAAGACTACATAGACAAGTCTTAATTACCATTTACTTACCTTTTAACTGTGTGTTTTGAATTATCGAATCTTCCTTTTGTTGGCCAATATGATAAGCACTATTTATATGTTTCATCGATGTTCATCGTTGCTGATTAATTTGAAAATGGTAACTTATCTCATTCTAAACTCGATGAAGATAACTTGAACCTGATTAAAAGGTTTTACCTGGGAAACTTGTGTTATTCCAAACTTAATGATACAATCCAACCAGGTTGGACCATCCTTTTGGTTAAATGATCTCATTCTAAACTTGATGCTAGATTATTTGACTTTGAGGAATCAGTAATTGTGACATTCGAAATTGAAACATTGAAATAGTTGTTTGCAAAAGAAGCCTGTGGGTCATGTTCTTAATTGAAACTTGACATCTCATGACTAGGTTATTGTAAGTGACTTGACTATTAATCCTGTTAATTGAAACTAGACAATGGTTATTCTCTTATAAATAAACTTAAGTTGATGGCTCTTTGCAAAATAAACTATTTAGGCCTTGTTCATAATTTATGAAACTGGCTTGATGCTTATGAACATGATATTACGATGCTTTATGACATTAATATATGTTCTTCTTTGCCTGATGATATGATGCTAAGTTCTTTTAGTAGAACTAGACATCTTTGATAGATTATTTAACCGATTGAATTCATAATAATATGAAATTCATATTGATATTCTACTGAGGATGGCAGAGATGGAGGAGAGCTTAATGAGAGTGATCTTGACTAAAATCACCTCCTTGATGAAAATATATATCATTTAGAGTATGTGGGAATTTAGACAGTTCACCCGTTATTGCCCATTTTGATGGAGTCCATATATTTGAGACTTACATTTTGCTATCTCTATTATATGAACATTGTTGATTGTGAGACTTATTTTGGATGTTCGGATGTGGATGAGTTTAGATTGAATCTAAAACTCTAAATATTTATTTTGGTATGTTGGTCTTAGAACAGATTCATGATGATAATGATTTATTTATTTAGATTGAAAATGACGATTGAGTTTAATATTTTACCATTAAAATTCTTTGATTGATCCGAGTTAATTGTCTTGGACTGGATATGAATGATTCATATTTGTTTGAACATTACATTGATCACTCTATTGGATTGTGCTGTATAATGAACCTAGGAGGAGATTGTTGGATGTAGTAATAATATAATATAATAATATGTTCACATACAAGCCCAATAGGTGAAAGCATGATTATTTGGGTCCATATGGACCGGAGCCCAATAGCTTACATTATCTCTAGAGTTTTCTAATCTGAAGATAACACTATTGAGCATTCCGAACTTCATGCCTCTAGGTGTAATATTTCAAGCTCATTACCTCCAATAGTGTAAAAAATGCAGAAAACGTTTTTGTTCAAAATACAGACATAAGGACAAATAACATAGATTCATATACGGTATGTCAACTATCACATGTCACCAACGGGATTTTTACATATTGTTTTCCCTCCCATCTTTCTCTGATGATATGTAAATGATGGTGTCTATATATATGCTCTTTATCTTCCTACTTTTTCGTGAGTTCCACTTGAATACAATTAATACGTGAATCTGTAATTCTGTACTCTTTACTTAGTTATGATTATGAATAATATAGATTCCACCTAAAGTAAAATACATAATTTAAATGGGGATTTGTACTTAATACTTTTCTTTTGGTTTTAACTTTTTGATTGTTTGTTTTTATTGAAATTTGGTTTTCGTTTTAAGCTTTGAATGATTCTTTTTATATCTAGTAAATTATGTAATGTATTGAATATTCTTACACTGTAGTTTTAATTTATTTTTAAATGATTAGGTGACCAAGCAATATTTTGACTCTAAAAAAATGTTGTTAGTAAATTATTTATGTGTACATTTTATGTTTGGGTAAATAATAATAATAATACTAATAATACCAATAATGGATAAAATTAAGAGTTTCGATTACTTTGGTTAGTTTATTTTTCAATTAATTTAAAAATTAAGATTTTCATTTTTTTTCTTTTTTATAGATTATCCTGTTTTCAGTATATTTATTTATTTATTTTAATTTTTTTTATAAATAAACTCAAGAGTATTCTTACCCCTTCAGAGTAGGACTAATCCTTTTCGTGAATTAGAGTGACGACGGTTTCTCCATTGACCCCAAAGTATGGTTCCCTTGGTTCGAACTCCATGTCCTTTAGACACATGAGTCCGAACGCTTGGAGCTAGTTCACTACACCTTGAGGTTATTTTTCTTAAATTTTTAGATCCTTACATATGCATAATATTTAATTAAGTTTTAGGTGTTACATCCACCTCTCAAGATCCGACCGTAACGTGGTCAAGCCGGTCATCATCGTTGAGAACAATTCAAGAACCGGCAGTCGGTGAACCTATGATTGATAAATCCTAGGTTTGTTAACTAATAGGTGAGTCCGCCCCCCTCCCGCCAGATTCGTGAACCAAGTTGAAAGGGCCCACTGTCGCTTTCTTGTTGCTCAAAATTCAAAACTACCACCTCCCCCAAATCACAATTCCGCGTCTCTTTTTTTTTTTCTTTTCTTTTCTTTTTTGTAGATAATCACAATTACCCCTTAGTCATAACCAACATTGAAGAAAATCAGATTTTTATGCAGGGCAATTTTGCCATAGACTTGTTCAAAAATCTAGAGCTATCTAACAAATATTCACTTCCATATATAGGGGTCCTAGTCAAAATCGCAATAGATAAATTAAGACCGAAAGGTTACGTTAAAACATTGCTTACACTCAGAACTAAACAATTGATTAAAACGATCAAGGTACAATTCATGTGGTCGACTACCCATATACCTACAAGGTCATTATGGAATGCCATCGCCAAATGCGCTCGAAGCATAGTATACACTCCATATCTAGCAATGAAGTTCCCAAGTAAATGGCTGAGCTAGAAAAATTTGTGAGAAGGGGCGACGAATTCAAAATTCACACTTACTTAGGGTAACTTAGAAATGGGTTGATATGTAGCCAGATTTGAATAATTCTCAAATTTTCTTCAAACTTGAGGAATATTAAGGACGAAGCAGGGCAAATTTATATTACCCTGTCTTTTTTTTTTTTTAATCTAAATATAATTAAAGACAAAGTTTTGATGAAGAGCGACCACCCCTTTAGCCCTTTCCTGACTCCATTACTGATGAAATAAGGTCATCAAGTTCAAAGGCAACCAAGTTGAAGCGCGGAGTTACTACAATGCGAATTTGAATATATCACAGACCCCAAGCCCATTCGAGCACAGGTAGTCTTTATGAACAATCCCAACATTCTCATGGCTAAGCTAGATACGAAAGAAAACATCAGCAGAGAAGACCTTCAACTATATACCAGAATGGGAACTTACTTTCCTAAAACCCGATCCCAAATTAAAGCAGTTCTCAATGAGGAACAAGAACCTAAGCCCTCGTTGACATAATGCTTAGCTAGCTTCCTGAATTAGTTATTTTCAATGTTTAAAAACTCAGCCAGGCTATCGACTTAGCTTAGGTCAGGAGTCACGGGGTCACAGATTCAACCGGAGGTATGCACACTTCACCGATCTGATTTTATACATTAAAAAAATACAAATATATATTTTATATGAAAAATTCAAAAAAATCAAACCACCAATCATTAAAAATTCAAAATATACTTAAATAATTCAATCAATTATATCCACAAGTTAATATTACATAAGCTAATCAAAGTATAAAATACATATTCCAATGAAGTTAATAAAAAGTTATATCATCAAACTCAGGTCCTCCTTGTCCTTCTCACGCACCTACAACAACATGTGAAAGGAGATCCCTTACCGAAGAAAGAGAGAACGACAAAGAAGAGGCGACGACGCGACGAATCAATGGTGGGGAGAGAAGAACTAGCATGGCGGAGGAGAGGGAGAGAGAAGACCGAAGAGGATAGGAGGAACCACCACTATGGCGAAGAATATCATTGGATCAGGGAGACTAAGTTTGGGTCTGGGAGAGAAGATAGGGAGACCGAGTTTGAGTCGGGGAGAGAAGATCGGAAGAGAAGAAAAAGAACTATTCAGATTTCTAGTTCTAGATTTAAGCAACAATGAGTTTTTGTTTTGTTTTGTTTTGTTTTTGTTTTAACACACCAAACGACTTTTTGTGTATTTTTTTTTTAAATGCAATGACCCCCTCTGACTTGGGAGTCACGGATTCAACCAGAGGATTCTTAGGGTCAAAGAGGTCAACGTTCATGCAAGATCTAACTGTTGACCTCAACCTTCAAAGAGATGGGGTCAATGACTCGACGAGGTCGACTCCGGAACGGGCAGAGTTTTAAAATACTGGTTATTTCCTAAACCTTAGACCATTTACATGTTATATTCATTGTTCGGCTGATATATGCTATATGTGTGTTCTATTATCCTTTGGGCCAATGATGAATTTAATTTTTTGAGGCCCATTGTCAGTTGGCCCTTGTATCCGGTTGCTGAAGTTAGTGAATTAAGCAACACATCTAGAACATTTATTTGAGGATTCGCCACCTCTTATCTCTAATATTTTCTTTTATAACATTTATTTATTTTTAATGAGCAATATAATTTGATAAAAATAAATCTAAAACTTGAGGGCCGCAGCACCCAGCCACGCATCCAAGTGGGGCTGTCTTATCCATCTTAGTATGAGGTGTGGGTTTATTAAAATCAAAATTGTTAGAAAAATATCTGGTAGCTCAATTGGCCTATGAGAGCTGAGTAAATAGGGATGGGAGCATACATTCGATTCTTTTTAGTATCATTTTTGAAAGAGTTTAAAATCTTAATATTGAACCCGTTCTAAACAGAATTGCATCTCGTAAAGGATACATGTAGCTTTTTTTAAAAAAAAAAATTGATAGAAAAATAAAACCACATTTTTTTCCCGTAAGTAGGGGTGTTCGTGGATGGATTGGATCGATTTTGGAAGCAAAAATCATCTGATCCAATTTCTTCGGTTTGATCATGTAATTATCCATTCGGTTTGGATTTTTTTTCAAATCCAATCCGATCCATTCAAAAAAAAAATCGATTTGGATTGGATCGATTTTCGGTTTTTTAAAAATTCTAAAATTTATTTCATAATTATCGTGCAAATAACATCTTTTGTATATACTGGCTTTGTAATTATTATTTTTAAATATAAAAGCATCAGTAAACGATAATATAATTTTTTTTTTTTGGACAATGAGATATGAAACTCTACATAGATGAAATTTTATTGATGAGATGTGACTAGGTTTTTTTTTAATTTAGTTGACGGGTTAATGGGTCTTAGGTTTAGAAATTTTTGAGCTATGATTGGGGAAATGTCCAAGTAGGTAGAGAGGAATTAATATATTGGATCGGTTTGGATTAAATCGATTTTTATCAGCCAATCCGAAAACCGATCCAATCCAATTAAACTTTGTGTCTTTTTTTTCAGTTTTCAATTTTTGTTTTCGATTTATTTAATTATCTGTTTTTCAATTCGATCAAATTTGAAATGGTTTAAATCGGTTGATAAACAATCAATTCATTTTCTTTGTTGTAGAAGTTGGATAAAGGATGGGCCAAACCACGCTTCTTATCCATTTTCTTTTATTGGGCTTTTACGTTTGTCTTTACAAACAAAAAGAAAGTATAATTCAACTTTATATTTGTTTAGAATTTTAGATACTTGGGCTTTTGAGTTAAATTGAAGGGTTCATTTAATCTTATGTTACATGAGAGATCTTCTCTCATGTTGTAGAGATACATATGATATGGTCCGCCATTTAAAAAAAAAAAAGTGTCACGATTTTCGATGGGTGTGTAGCGGATAAAATTACTTTTTTTTTTTGGTACATTGTCAGGAGGTATCCCCATTAAACCTTCTCCGGGCACCATGTCCTCGGGGTACGGCCCGTAAGGACGAGACTAATCCCCAACCGAAGATTTTTGGCTTATCCTCTGGCCCCCAAAGGTTTTCTAAGAAACTGCTTGAGGCAGTGTTTGATCCCTGCACCAAGCAATCCCTTGGGAGCTCAGCTGCCAACTGAGCTACCCTTAGGGGTTGATATATCGTTAAGAGTAGTGTAATTTATTTAAAAATTAAATTTTGATGTATTTTCAGTATAATTTTTTCAAATATCATCACTCAATCATATATCGTTACATCGATACAAATATTTAATTATCATAATAACAACCCCAAAACACATTTTTTTCTACGAAATATAAAGAATAACTAAGTTATGTTGCGTATATTTATTTATCAGAAAAATATTTCTATAGTTACTCTGCATTTATTCTAAAAATAACGTCGTTTTGGAATTGAAATATTAAAAAATTATAATTATAAAGACTATAATAATCCTGAAATAAATTAAAATTATAAAAACACCATGATTTCTGCCTCAAAATAACGCCGTATTGTATTTAAAGGAACCCTTTATGTATTTAATTAATTGGTCACCAATATAACTTGAAAAAATCGATCCTCTTGTTCGCTCTACGAGTTGACTTTTTTATTTTTGGATAACCGAATTGACTTTTTAGAAGCTTCAATACTAGCTAATTGAACTCAACTTTATTCTTTTTGAGGTGCTTGGTTCAAGAGAATTTTTTTTTTTATTAGGAAAATGTAATTACAAGGAAAAATATAGGAAAATAAGTTTGGTAGAAAAGTTTAAAAAAAATTGTTTGGTACCGCAAAATATTACTAGGAAAATTGGGTTAAATATGCTGAGTGTATGTTTGGTTGAAAATAAAAATTTGATGAGAAAATGGATAGAAATTACGAAAGTAACCTTTTTATAAAATTTTGAATGTTACATGTGATTAAGAAGAGGGGTATTCTTGTCTTGATTTTCATCCACTTTTTCGATTTCTCTGATTTTTCAAAAAATATCATGTTGCAAATAGCATTCTTCAACAGTGTATTTGCACATTTTTTACACGCATTTGTACTTACATGGGCAAGTGTGTTTGATAGATAAATGTCATAAAATCTTCAACCAAACAAGAAGAAGAGAGATTGCCACATGCACTTAGATGGAAAAATGTTGAGAACTCCTGAACCAAACATTGCCTTAGATTCTTTTATATATGTACCGAAAAGTATGTTAAGAATGGAGGATTTCAACTGTACTGGCTGTTAAAGAAAGAAATCAAATGATAAAGTTGTTATTATTGCGTATAGTAATTTTTACACATACTTTATACACATATAACTTCATATTTGAATAATTTTTTTTTTGGTAAAACGTATTTGAATAAATTTTATCATCTGATTATAGCCAATTTTACCAAAATGTTTTACGTATTTATACTTTAATTCTGCTATTTCATACCGGATGTGAAATAGAAATATGATGGTGATTTTTTTTAATTCTTAAGAGGGCGTTTGGTTAAGGAGAAATTTTTTGAATACTAGAAAAATGTAATTGATAGGGAAATGGTTGGAAAGTGAGTTTGGTAGGAAAATGTAAAAAAAGTTGTTTGGTTGAGTAAAATATTACTGGAAAAAAGTTGTAAGTTGTACTGTGCATATGTTGGTTTTTGTCATTTACCCAGCTTTCTCCCAAATACCATGTTAGAAGTGGATAAGTTGAACAGTATTTTTCATTTATTTTTACACACAATTATGAAATAATGGGGAACCAAGTTAGCTAAGAAAATTTTGTAATTTTTTTTACCAAACATGGATAACACAAAAATCCAATCTCATATACTTAGGTATCCTCACAAAAAGCTCCAACCAAACACTGATAGATTTGTCAGTTTTTATATTTTTAAAATTCATTTAGTAATACCCTTAGGTTTGCTTTAGAATTAAAACATTCTTAAGTTTTTTTCTTTTTAATCAGTAATGTTTTTGTGATAGAAAATACTCATACTCCCTTAACACCAGTGTTACTACATTTTATATTTTTTTTAATTTTGTCCCTATTTAAACAATAAGTTCTGATAAAAATTCAGAAAAATCAACCTAACGAAGAGGGGCCACTTGCCACTTTCATTCACCTTTATTATTATTATTATTATTATTTTAAATATTCCAATCAGTTCATTGTTTCGCAATTAATTCGATTCGGGACAAGTCCAGGATTAAGGCTTTAAATCTCTCTCAAAGGTGGTATTGGAAAGATTCGAACACATGCTCTTACCCCCACTTGTTTAGCTTTCATGCGCTAACTGAGCTACCACCATTTGGTATTCACTTTTTTTTTTTACTTTAACTGAACTAATCACCGCTAGATTAATTTGAATCCTTTTTTTCAAATGGAATGTACTCAATATTAAACATTTGATAATTACATGGTGATTTTATAATAAATATTTAAGGTTTACTAAAAACAACTAACAATTTAACTAATACAATTGTTGATGAATCGCATGATAAAAAGATAAGTAATGGGGATACCAAAAAAAAAAGAAGTAATGGAATGATGCTTATTTATTTATTTATTGCCAAAACACTATACTTGGCTTTAAAACATACTGATTAAAATTAGTAGTCTTTGGTCATTATATTTAGAGTAAATATTTATATCGATTTTCTAAAATTAACACTGTATCATATTAATTAGTCCTGTAAAGATGCTTATTTTTAAATTAGTCTCTAAAAAATATAAAAGAGTTACTAAATTTATTTATTTTATTATTACTTTAATCCTTTACAAACACAATATACTTAGAGTTAGATTTTAGATAGATGAATTTCATAATTAAAATCATAAAAAAATCAATATGACGATACACTTAAATTTGAAGGACAATTTAAGAATTTAGTCATAAAGAGTTATTTTACAATGAGTTAAAAAAAGAAGAAGGAAAAAAGAGACACTTGGCACTTAAACACAGGTTATACTCTCTTTTTTTTTAGTATAACACAGGTTATACTTTATGCATACAATACAAAAAGCTTAAACTTTCACATAAATTCTCAATTCGTTCAAAGCTTATTCTGCCTCTCCATCGAAGAACACGCCACTATTCCATGGTTCCGGACGAAGCTTCACAGTAAGTTATTCACTCTTCCTCACCACTCATTAAGACTTGAATAATTTCCCACCCAATATTTTTAAAATAAAATAAAAACTATGGTCTTCAAATTAATAATACCTCAAAAACTTTCAAAGAAAAAAAGAAGAAGAAGCAGAGGTACGCTAATTAATTATTAGCTTATGTTGTAGTTGTTAATAATTCGAACGATGAATTTGCCATATGTCAGATTTGAGACCAGCGAGATGCTGGCAACGTTTCTGGCCTCGACGCCACTGTTGTCGGAGTCATGGAGGCTGTGCAGCATGGCAGCCACCGCGCCGCCGGGGAGTTTCGTGACGGAGCGAAGTGGCGGCGGCGTGGTGTATGTTGCTTTTCCCGGCGTCCAAATGGTGGTTGGGTCGGACTCTAGCTGGAGAAACTTGGTGCCATTGGATAGTATCGGTGACGTGCCACTATTCTCATCGCATCGAAACAAAGAAGGAATTGGACCTGTGATGGTACATGCTGGGATGCTAAATCTCTTTTGGTCTTTTTTCAAGCCATTCCAAAACCAGGTATGTTTCTGACTCTCTCTTGCATATGTTCAGTTCTCTGTTTCATCGCCTTACAACTAGAGCGGCAAAAAGGGTTGAGCTCGGTGGGCCAACCGGTTCAACCCGCGAATTTGGATGTAGTGGATTGAGTTTTTTAGTCCATTTTAAAAAATAAGATGGGACATGCTTACTCATTTTTTTGACGGGTTGATAACGAATCGCTCACTTTGTCACCTCTACTTACAATATGTGTAAAATCATTTTTCCTCTAAATAGAAAATAATATATTATTCTGTGATATTTTTTTTTCTTATTACCTCTTATAATTAATTTTATTATTATTGAATTAAAATTAAATCAATACCTTTCATTTTATGTCATTTTATAATTGTTGATTTAATTTCGAACCAATAATAATAAAATTAAATAAAATGTAAGAAATCTTGCCGTATTGTTTATGTTATGTGTTTTGTATTTGGCATTAGTGTCTTGTTCTCTATGACATATGTGCTAGGCTTAAGTTTTGAATTGATAATACTATAAATGCAGTAGAAGCAGCGTATGTAATGACTAATGACCAACACCTCACTACTTCTTTACATTAATTTTTTTTGTATTTAAAATAATTTATAATCAAAATTTTGATAAGAAAATTTTAAAAATGGGGTATTTTTCTGATTTTTTATTTATTTTTGTGTGTGGTTGTTAGCAGAAAAAAAAATTGGTATCCTCTCATTGGATTGTTTACGTGATAAGGTTTGTTGGGTAGTGCCCCTTTTTGCTGAACTAGCAAGGGCAGAGTTTGTTGATAGAATAAGAAGCCAAGCATAAAGAAAACAAATATATCCAAGATTAAAGTGAAAAGAAAAGGCTAATTAAAAGTAAAATTGGATATAAATAAATATCAGCATCGTCCATTCCATCTCGCTTTCACACCAATTTTCCAATGTGCATGTTAGTGAATGTGAAGCCATGAAAATGAGGGTGACAGGGAAAGGATATAATAGAAATTTAGAGAAGAAGAATAAGTCGAATATGATATGAAAAGTTTAAACAAAGAAATCCCCACTATCTATTTATTTATTTTCTTAAGAGACTCGTAATCGTAACATATTTTTGGTTAATAATTATAATGTATAAGAGATAAAAAAAAATCATTAATTTTATTATAAATAGCACTAATCGTTCTATTTTTTCGTGACGGTGTTTCAATTTTCATTACCATTGAGATTTGAGATAACTAGTACACTATCACCGTAAAATTACTATATTAATTAAATTAGAGAGAAGTTATATTTATAATCTATTTTATCTTATAATTATTTTTTATTATTAGATCAAAATTAAATCAACGATTGAAAAATAACATTAAGTAAGAGTAATTAATTTAATTTTGAGGTAAAATAACATTAGTTTACCCTAGTTTTGTGATTATGCTACAGTCATTCCCACTCAAAGTAGAGCATTTTATAATTTACAAGATCCGTAGAAAGTCCGCAACTCCCACTTTTTTTGTCGGTTTGTCAAATTTTGAAATCAATCAAGTTTGTGAAGAACAACAACTTTGAAAATTGAAATGGGGCTTGAGTCTTCAACCCAAAAAAGTCACTTTTCGTGTCGGTTTGCATTGTGGTAGTGACACTGGTGGGCGCTTTATTCGCGAAAATCTTAATTGATTTTCTTTTTGACATAAACTCTAATTACATCTTTAAGTTGAATAAATTTTTCAAATATTTTCATAAGTTACGATTTTTTAAATCGATTATAAGACTAATTTTAAATACAAGAGGGATAAAGGATTAAAATTTTTGTCTCTCCCAAAGATAATATTAATAAAAATTGAACCAAAATCCTTTTGTCACCCTCTCAACTCCGATTCATCCATTAACCTACCATCATTTGTTTTGATTGATTTTCTATGTCCCTTTTTAATTCTGGATATAAAATAAGGAACAAAAAGCAAAGAAGATTTTCGCCGTGTTTTCCGCGTGCTAAAAGCCACAAGCTCATGCCGAACATGGGTCCCACCAACCAAGCCCTCCAAGATTCCAATTCGAAAGGATAGACTTTGAAGGGACATCATTTGCCTCGGCCACTAATAGATGATGCCATATAATAAAGGCATAACATTGACTCGTAGTGGGATCAATTTTCAGAGTCAACGATAGAAATTACTAAACCTCCATTATTCTAATTTAATGCCTCATCATCATTATATTGATGCGTGAAAAAAATAAAATAATAATTCAATTATATTTTACGTGTCATTTGTGTGAAAGTGTGACTAATTTAATGCCTTCCTGATTTCTGTGAAAGCGTTAGTGAAACCAGAATTGTTGAATAATATCCATTTGAGTAATTGTTTGTGTGAAAGTGTTAGTGATTTCAGGCAGGCTTGGTTAAATCCAGTTTTTTTAAAGTAAATACTCTTTTTTTCATTAGCAAATTTTAGGATGTCCGTTTTAGTCCCCAGCAACTAAAAAAGCTCATCGTGGTTTATAAAAAATTCAAAATGGACCCATTTTAGTCCTTTTGAGACTAATATGAGTCTTTTTTGAATTTGTGAGGGACTACGATTTTAGCTAAATGAGTTCATTTTGAATTTCTTAGGGACCACGATAGGTCTTTTTATTTGCTAGGGACTAAAGCGGGCATCGTGTGAAATTTGCTGAGGACCAAAAAGAATATTTACTTTTTTTTTATTTTATAAATTATTCGGCATTAACTAATTCAGATTTAAGCTCGGAAGGACTATAAGAATGACAAAACTCTCTCTATCAATAATATATAATCTGATTATTATTTTTTTGAACAAATATAATCTGATTATTTAAGCCTTCATACAACAAATTGAGCTAGTAGGGGAAGTGAACTTTCTGGTGTACAAAATTAGAAGTAGCATTAGTCTTTGTTCAATGTTTCGGAAGCAAGACTACAAAGACTCGAATTATCAAGATGTTAACACAACGAAATCGAAGTCGTGCCGTACTGGCCAACACCATGTGCACCTTACCTACTTTTTGAGAAAATGAATATGAAATCAAACATGTTTAACGATTCATATGAAATCAAAATCATTTGTTTTATTCGTTAATTTAATATTCCATATTACAATCTTAAAATGATTTCTTTCTTTTTTTTGGTTACTGTTTCTTAAATTTGTTTTCCTAGAATTTCATTCTCAACTAATTGTTCAAAATTTAATGTTACCATGCAGATGTTGGCAATAATGGAAAATAGCAACACCAAATCAATTGTTATTACCGGCCATTCAATTGGAGGAGCCACTGCCTCTCTATGTGCTCTTTGGCTTTTGTCTTACCTCCAACACATACCTTCCTCTGTGTCTCTGTCAGTTTTGTGCATCACTTTTGGTTCACCATTGCTAGGTAATGGCTCTTTTTCTCGTGCCATTCTCAAAGAAAGATGGGGTGGTAACTTCTGTCACGTGGTCTCAAAGCATGACATAATGCCAAGGTTGCTCTTTGCCCCTATAGTACCACACACTGCTCAGCTAAATAACCTGCTTCAGGTTTGGCAATTGTCTATGACTGCTCCACACTTTGGGAAGCTTGCAGTTCAAATTTCTGACAAACAGAAAGCTGAGTTGTTCAACTTTGTAATGAGTTACTTGCATGCAGCCACACAAATGGGAGAAGGGTCAGTGCCAATTATGTTTCACCCATTTGGGAGCTACTTTTTTGTTTCAGAAGAAGGAGCAGTGTGTGTGGATAGTTCAACCACAGTTGTAAAGATGATGCATTTGATGCTTTTATCAAGTTCTCCAGCTTGTAGTATTGAGGACCATCTAAAGTATGGAGACTATGTTAATAAATTGTCTTTGCAATTTTTGAACCAGAAAAATTCCATGCAGGGAAACATTCCTGAGTCAAGCTATGAAGCAGGGCTTGAATTGGCGGTTCAGTCTTCAGGGTTAGCAAACCAGGTAATTGCACTATCTTGTCCCATCATTATGTGATGTTTCTTTCTCTCTATGTTTTTTACTTTTAATACTAAATTGTCAATCTTTTTTCTTATTGCACATGAGTAACTTTGCAGTGTCTTCTCACTAATATTATTATTAGCTACACATGTTTCCACTAGAAGAAGGTGATTTTGCTGAACAAATTACTTTCATTTAACTATAGGAATCGGCTATAGAACCTGCCAAGGAGTGCCTTAAGATGACAAGGAGAATGGGACCTTCACCAACCCAGAATGCTGCTAGGCTAGCAGTTAGATTATCCAAGGTTGTACCTTACAGGGCCGAAATAGAATGGTATAAAGCTTGGTGTGACCAGCAAATTGATCAAATGGGATACTATGACTTGTTCAAGAGGAGGAGGGGCTTTTCAAAAAGGGACATGAAAGTCAACATGAATCGTCGCAAACTTGCTAGGTTCTGGGACAATGTAATTGACATGAAAGAGAGAAATGAGTTGCCTCATGATTTTGAAATGCGAGCTAAATGGGTCAATGCTTCACATTTCTATAAACTCCTGGTTGAGCCATTGGATATTGCAGAATATTATGGGAAGAGGATGCACACAACCAAGGGCCATTACATTAAGCATGGTAGAGAGAGGAGATATGAGGTTTTTGATAGGTGGTGGAAGGATACAATGGTCACTGCTGAAGAAAATAATGAGAGGAGCAAGTTTGCAAGTTTGACACAAGATTCTTGTTTTTGGGCAAGGGTGGAGGAAGCAATGGATTGGTTGAATGGTGCTAGAAGTGAGAGTGACACAAGCAAGCTGGCTGTGTTGTGGGATCACATTGAGAAATTTGAAAAGTATGCGATGAAACTTATTGAAAATAAGGAGGTATCCCAAGATGTTCTCGCTAAGAACTCAAGTTATAGTATATGGGTGGAAGATTTAAAAGAACTTAGGGAACTCAAAGCAAAGGTGAAGAGGTTTCCACACAACTTTGCCCGGGAAGTAGTTCCTAAGTGATTTTGAGTAAAATCAATAAATAAGCTTAACGATGTGTAATATGTCTATGAACTGCTCGTTTGCAAAAATAACATGTTTGGTTATGACTTGTTTGCATCCCAATTTTACTTCAGCATATGAAGCATGACAAAAATTGAATCAATTAAAGATGTAAATAGACCAGACAGAATAGCCTGACTTGTTTTATTTTCTAAATAAAACAGGTTTAGACTTTTAGAAAAATTCATTTAAAAATTAGGACATAAATCCACTTTACAAAGCTTGGTCTAAAAGTTTACAAGCGTTTTAATTCTTTTAATAATATAATATATTTATGATATATATTGTTCACTTAAAGACATATTCTGAAATCATGATTTGTAATAGGGGTGTTTATCAACTGATTCAAATCGATTCAAACTGCGGTGATCGAACCGAAAAATCGATAATCGAAGAATTCAAAAATTGAAAAATCGAAAACTGAAAAAAAAATCACAAATTTAATTGGATTGGATCGGTTTTTGGTTTGGTTGATGAAAATCGATCCAATATATTAATTTCTCTCTTTACCTACTCAGGTCTTTCTCCAATCATAGCCCAAAAAATTCTAAATCCAATGACCCATTAACCCATCAACTAAACTCAAAAAAAAAAACCTAGTCACATCGCATTAGCAAAATTTCATCTGTGTAGAGCTTCATATCTCATTGCAAAAAAAAATTATATTATCATTTACTGATGTTTCTGTATTAAAAAACAACTTTACAAAGTCAAGATATTTAAAATAAGTTATTTGCACAATAATCGTAAAACAAATTTTAGACTTTTCAAAAAATCAAAAACCGATCCAATTCAAACCCAAAAAAATTGGATTTGATCGAATCGGATTTGAAAAAAAAAACCGAAGGGATTGAATCGGAAGATTTTTGCTTCCAAAACCGATCCAATCCAAATCGCGAACACCCCTAATTTGTGACACTCATTTTCAAAATAATAAGATTAATGTTATTTTAATAAATAATAATTATTTATTTAAAATTTAAAATATAATACTAAATTAAATTAATAAAGAAAATGCAAATTATATGTATATATACATATATGAAATTTTCATGTAATTTTTATGAATATTTTCATGTGATCTTTATGAATATTATTTCATGTGTCGTTAATGAAAATATCATTTCATGTGATCTTTATAAATAAATTTTTTTATCTTTTATATTTCAATTTGGTTTAGGCTTATAAACTTTAGTTTGGTAGGCCTTACGTGTCGTGTTAGCCATTTTAGTTTTGTATAATAGGTCAGATCAGACCTATAAATTCAGTGTTATTAAATTCGACCCGGGCATCGACCCGATCGGGGTATTGGGCCACTGAGTCACTGATCGAATCGATTGACCTGGATATATATAAATATAAACATATAAATTTAATTATATTCTCCATATCTAAAATGAGTTAAACAAGATTCACTAAATAAGTTCAAAAATTACTCAATCACACTTTTACAAGTTCATAAAGCACAAATAAATGAAAATACACGATATTACTATGTCAATTTAAATTGTAACTCATAATCCCTATAAACATACCTCTTAATAACATTCAAAAGGTCAAATGCTGTGAACTCATATTTTTCAAATTCATCTACATTTAAATGACATACGTCACGTTCTCTTAATTTTTTGTTCTGCGAATTGCTTCAGTATTGGAAGCTGAAATTTGATTTCATTGTAGAAGAGTATACTACTGACAAATAAAATTACAAAATTTTTTAAAATGAGTTCTACAATTCTTTTAACAAGACGAAACAATTACGGATTTTAGTTTTTTTTTTATTTTATAAAAATGCATGACCCGACCGGTCATCGATTTTGACCGAGTTTGACAAGGTCCGATGCATGGTCAGTTCGATGCTTGACTGGAACTGGTCCGATGACAGGTTCGTCGGATTCCGGGTCACCGGGTTTCATAACACTGTATAAATCAAACATTTAATAGACTATCAAAGCCAAAGTTTGAATTAATCTGTCCCATTTACAACTCTAATTATCATTCATACCTTTTTGAACCGAATGACTGTACATTTTCTAACTGACACGGAAATTTCAACTATATTGTGGACCATAGAACGTACAAGTCAAAGAAACACAAACGAAAACAATATAAAGGATATCCCTTCAAATATTTTTGAAACTTCTGAAGAATTAAACCTTGCCATTTTGAATGTCAATATTCCTAACTGGCCCCTTGAACCATTTTCTTGCATCCAACAGCCACCAAAGCATTATTAGACCTAAACCCACCCCCAAAGCAACTGGTGCATAATTGAATGTATTCCAAGAAATTGGGTACACAGTTGGCAAAAGGAATACAGAACATGTGTAACAAATCCATAGAAATGCCACCAGGCAGATTGGTCTTCTTGCTTTGCCCAAATAAAATGGCCCAGGCTTGAAGTTCTTCTCAGGCATCACCATCCTTGCAAAGATTGGAACTGCATAACCACCAACCCATCCAATTGTACATATTGAAGTTATTGCAGTAAAGACTACATTGACCTTCAAAATTGGGAGACCAAGAAGAATGCAGATTGCTGCACAGAGCCAAACTGCATTTGAGGGAACCTTGTGTTTTGGATGCAGTTTCCTCCATATGGATGAAAAAGGAACTCCCTTATCTCTTGACAGAGCATAAACCTGAAAATTGTTTGAGATACACCACACTGGTAAGGAGGCATTATTCCCCCAATATCTTTTTGGTTCAGACACTAGCAACCAAAACCCCATTACTTCTTAAAGCATTATTAATCTGTAATCAAAGCTGAAAATTGGATAATCTAATACTTCCTTTTCCTCACAAGATATCTTCTAGCAATTGCAAAGGAGGTAAACTGATTGTGGAAGTTAGATACCCCAAGGTTTCATGAATCTAAGCAACAAAAAGAGAAGAAGAAAAAAATACTGTACTTACCACTCTGGCAGCACTTGTAGTGATTGAAAGCCCACCAAAGAAGAATGAACCCCAAATGATACATAGTAGAATGATTGCTCCAGCAGAATTGTGATATCTTCCATGGAATGCATCATAGAGTATTTGTGCTGGCACAAATGCTCCAGCAGTTTCATTGTTTAGATCATAAAGGTAACCAAAATCCTGAATGAGAGTTGAAAACTAGCGTAACTATCATCCTTTAGATCAAAGATGTTTAGTGTATCCTAAGACAACAGACAAGCAAACTAAAAGAACTCACTTGATTCTATATACTCTTCAAGATGTTTATTACTAACTTCAATTTACATATGCTTACCTGAATGCTGAATGTAAGTGCCAAGATGTAAGCCCATCCAAACACTGAAATGATACCAATACTAGCTAGTATTGCAATAGGTCCATTCTTGTCTGCACCTTTAGTTTCTTCAGTTAGATGTGCTGCAGCATCATATCCATAGAGGGAATACTGACTGACAAGAAATGATAGAATGACTGCATATGGTTTGCTTGATATTCCTGTTGATCCAGTGGCCAATTCGAAATTTGTGAATACATATGAAGCAGGTTTTCTAGTTAGTGATACCAGAGGTAACATTATGACTATCACCGTTCCACCAATAACCTGACACAGAATAAACGAGTTAGTTACTCTTAATACACCAAAAGAACATTAAAATTGTTGACCATATTGTGAAGTACATTACATAATATTTTCTTGATAGAGATGAACTATAGTAAGTGAACAGGGTAATATTTACAAACTTTTGTTTACAAGTTCTTACAAACTATACTATGTACTATGGAAAGTACATCCTACTTGAGCATGTACTACCCGTAGTATATAGTGTAGTTTGTAAAAATTTGTAAATAAAAAGTTCGTAAATATAAGCTACCCGTAGTAAGTTTACTTGGGTTTAATCAAATATCTCCCGCTTCTATTCTCTCCTCTTAATCATAGAATAAGCAAGCTTAGGCCATCCTGTGGCAGTTATAGGTATATATAAAGAAGCAAAAGTACCTGCCACCATATTGAAATCATATCGATCAATGCAATCACTTCTAAAGCAAATGTGTTCAGTGCTGCCCAAATAATAGTGAGGCCAATGTACATACACAAGAACAGCCATTTTGGAGTGAGGTACCCTCCACCTTTATTTGTACCTGTTGAGAGTAGGATTATACTCTGCAACGTTTGTGATCCTGCATATGCCTTTCCAACAGTGAAAAGCATGCGTTACTATGTAAACATTCTATGAAAACATTGAGTAGAAATTTCACCAAATTGTTAAGTACCTGAGTCCCAATCCCAGCAATAAGCCCTATGGCTTCGAGCCAAGCACAGCACCATGAAGAAAATGGTCCCCATTTGGGACCGGCTAAATGGGCAGCCCAAAAGTATAGAGAACCAGTTGTCTGTTATATTGAATTGGAAGTACAAGTTAGTTCTGTAAACTACTGAATTCATTTACTCATTTCTGCAGCAGGAATAGAGTATTTTTAGTATGTAAAGTTTCCTAAATGGCCATCAGAAATTAACTTCTATGTTTGATGTTACTATAGAGATAAAATGATGGAAAAACTTCATATAGGGAGCTGCAATTTGAGGAGTGGGATATAGGTAAAATGTTATGGTTTGGCCAGTGGCGGAGCCAAAAAAATTGAGAAGCTAGTGTCAAAAATCAGCCAACCATGAAAGAAGCCAGCGCCAAAAGCAACAGCTATAAAGGAAGCAAACCATTTACAGTTACTGAAGATTAAAAATAACTTCTGATATTGGAAACCAGCTAGTGCCAAGGCACTTGCTGATTCCAATGTGACTACTCCACTAGTTTCCATAATTAATTAAACAAATATAAAATCATATGTTAACTTCATAAGCCATAAAGTACAACAATTACAAATAAATTACATAAATAAACTTTATGAAAAGAGACAAACCGGGAAAGAGGAGCATATCTCAGCCATCGCAATCCCAACGAACCAAGTGAAGAAAGAAACCACTACCCATCCCCAGACAAGAGTTGCAGGGCCTGCATATTGAAGGCTAGAACCATAGAGAGGTGTAATTCCAGTGAAAAGGGTCATCGTTGAAAATGATATTGCCAGAGTTTTGAACATAGTCTGCACCATAAATGGAAAAGTTAAACAAATTTGCTTACTAGAAAATTTATTTTATTTTCAGGAAAAAAAAAAAAGGATCAGGAATCAACTCCATCAAAAACAAGATGACCAAAAATAAAAAATAAAAAACCATTTCTCTTCTCAATTCTTGCTTGTAACCAAGTTCATTGAGCCTCTTCTCTGCTGCATCCATAGCTGTATTTCCTGTCACTTGAACTTCGGCAAAGTTGCTTTCACTCCCCATGGTTCTTTTGAGGAGTTCCGCAAGGGGGGGAATGGAAAATAACCTTACTAGGAGTTAAGGAACCTCTTAAATATAAGCTTTAAAGTGAATAAGTGTTGACTAGTCCCTCTTATGTTTCAGTTGAAATATTCAAACTGTAATTATCATACCAGTTGCAATATTTGACTACTTATGTAGTGGTTTGTCTAATATATAATATAATGAACGATGGATTCAGATTGCATCCATTTTTGGAATTATATTTTTGGGTTCCCTTTTTGTCATTTGACATGACAAGAGTACTTTCTTACACACACAAATCAAGTGTGGGTCCCACGCTTAAAAAAAAAAAGTCAAACCAAAATCAGGATACGACGCCGTATCCTTAGGATACGACGCCGTATCCTTGTTGCAGGAATGAACAGTATCATTCCTGCAACATGATTCTTATATTTCCCTATATTTTTTGATGAGTTTGATTTCCATAGTTTGACTTTGTTATGGTTAACAACAGGAAGGTGGGAACAGATAGTGATCGAGATCGAAATTTTTGAATTTGTGTTGCTTAATAACAACAGCATAGGAGGGAATTAAAAACAGGAAGAGATAGAGATATGGATGGAATTTAATAAAGAGTTGATAGTGCTGGTGAGGAATATACTGTTTGACTTGTCAAGCAGCATAGGGATTCATGACATTTTACATTCGTCATGGTCCCTTGCTAGTACATGTTGCTTTTATATCACGTTATCTTTCTATATATTTTGCGGGAACAAATCAACATGCATGCCAGGCATGTTTAACAAACTTTCCGCCGGGTAATTTGGTTACTTCGGCAGAGAACATGCTTTCATTCAAAATTCAGTGTCCAACTATATATATAATTTTAATACATTTCTATTTCTTCTAAGGCTTGTTTGATAATAAGGTTAAGTAAGTGTAGGAAAGGATGAGTGCCTATTTCATATATATATATATTTTTTTTGGTAAACACCTATTTCATATTTTATCTCATGTTTGATATGTATTAGATAAGCAATTATTTTATTTTGTGTATGAAGCAAAATAGATAAAATATAAATTGAAAAAAAATTCTTTATAATATTATTTCATATAGTTTTTCAAAATTATTTTTTTTTTCCTTTTGACTTATTTTTAAATAGGAAAGGTTATAATTACAACCTATTTTCGTTTACAACCTCTTACAACTATATCTTAACCGTTAATTTCTGTCAATCAACGGTTATCATTTTCGCAAATGAAATTTATTAGTTAATTATTAATTCACAATAAATGATAACCGTTTATTAACGAAAATTAACGGTTAAGATATGGTTGTAAGAAGTTGTAAACGAAAATAGGTTGTAAGTATAACCTTCCCCTTTTTAAATTAGTTTCTATTTTAATATTTTTAAAAAATATAAAAGTCATAATTTTAAATAAAATATATTATAATTCGTAAAGTAATTTACTAAATTTCCCTTTTATTACATAAATTTTTAAAAACATATTTTAAATTGACTAACAATTTTTATGTAGTAACAATATTTTTAGATAAAGTTAGAGATTTATTTTTGGGGAATATGTTTCTCATATTGTATAAGACAAAGCAACACACAAAAAAGTGAGTGAAATCCACTAAAGAAAAGTAAAATAAAGGAGAAAAGTGGGTCCCACCCACTTTTTCATGTTTCTCATGTTATAGGATATAAATTTATTTTCTACACACACGTAAAAGTGTGTGGAACCCATATTGGTCCATGTGAAGAGAAGAAAGAAAAAGAAAAAGCATGGGTCTCATATATAATTACCCTAATTGTTAAATGCCTAATTACACGAGATTAATTATTTAATTATGTCTAATTAAGTGAGAGACTTAATAAAAGAAAGCGAGGGTTATACTTACAACCAGCTAAACTTACCACCCTTACAACCAATTTAATCATCGTTATATTAGAATTAAATCTGACAGTGATTAGTTACCCCTTATAATTTTAATTTTTTTCTCTCACATCCCTTCTTTGTCTGCCTTTCTCTCTCTCTCTAGGTTTTCATCCCCTCTCTGTCTGCCTCTTTCTCTCTCTAGATTTGGAAGGTTCAATGGTAGCCTTGATTCAACACTTTAGAGATCGAACTCATGGAAACATGTATGAGAGCCTCGCCACTTTTAGGCAAGGAAGGATAATGGATGAGTATATAAAAAAAAACGCTAAAGCATTTGTTGTAAAGGCTTCCAACACCCTGAAAGAGAAATGATTTAGATACTTGGGCAACATAATATCCAAACTGAGAATGTCCGTGGATCCTAAGAAGATTAAGAGTATACTGCAATGGCCTGTGTTTGTCAAAGACAATAAAAAATTCGTTAAGTCGTTAGTTAATCTTATTAAAAAATGTATTCTTTTATTACTCGGTTCGCTGATCTGGAGGGGTCTTCTGCTCAGATCTGGGCTACTGCACCGGATTAGTTTATTTCTTCTTGCTGTTTAGTTTTTGCTTTGTTGTTTTTGGGGCCTTGCCTCTTTTGTTTACCAAAAAAACTAGAGACAAACAGAGAGGGGATGAAAACCTAGAGAGAGAGAGAGGCAGATAGAGAGGGGATGTGAGAGAAAAAATAAGATTATAAGGGGAAATTATCACCATTAGATTTAATTCTAATCTAATGGTGATTAGATTGGTTGTAAAGGTGGTAAGTTTAGCTGGTGGTAAGTATAACCTCCTTATAAAAGAATTAGATTAAAATTTTATCAGGAACATTATAGATAAAATAAGTGGAATACTTAGTTCAATCAATGTAGAGTTGTATTTATGAACAAAAATTTGGGTTAAAAGAATAAGTGGGCTTAAGTAAGGAAATTGGGCTTCAAGAAGGGCCTGTCAGCCACTCCTCGGTGGAGCTCGCTAGAGCGAGCTGTCCAGCTAGCGTGGTAATTTCTCGCTGGTGAAGCTCGCTAGAGCGAGGAGTCAAGCGAGCAAGTGCGAAACTTGAATTAATTAGATGAAAAATGAGACCATTTCAGAGAAAGAAAGAAAAGGAAGCCATTGTTGGGGGGTTTGGAGCTTAAAAAACCTAAATTGAGTCAAATCACTTGGTTCCAACTTCAAAGTTGCTTGGAATTGCAAGGAGAGTAAAATCCTAAGCCTTAAGTAGTGAGGAAAACCTTGAAAAAAATGGCGGTTTTGGGGTTTTGCAAGGAGCTTGAGGTGGTGCATTGTCTTATTGGGGGTTGAAATACATTCCTTGAGCCATTGTGGGTTGATTTGTGGTAAGTATACCTAACCTCTTTGTGTTTTATATAGAAATGCAAAGTTAGGGTTTTGTTAGAATGTTGAATTATTGGCTATGTTGGAGTATGATTAAGGCTTAGTGTATGTTGTGAAATATGCTAAGGATGAGATTTAAACGGTGAAAATGTGATCAGAAAACCGTTTGAGTAATTTTCCTAGTCTTCCATAAATCGCATGCCTATGTGTTGGTGTTGCTTGTGTCTCAAGTAATGCAAATGGATTGTATTATTGGTGTCCATGGTATTTCTAGGATCGAGACAAGTGGTCAAGAGCTAGGAGGCCAAACACTGGTTGAATCCATGGATTTGGATGTTGAAACTTGATTGAAATCAAGTGTAGGTGAGTTTCTTGCATCTTTGGGTGTGTGTGATGGAATTGCCTATGTTGTGGTGAATATTGATATATTCGTTGTTTGCATTTGATTGATTGCAAACTTGCTTTGTGAATAGGTATTATTCGTAGCATGTTGTCTTGTGGTATTTTGGATTTGAGCACAGATTGGTTTGAATTCCTTGCTAGTGAAATTCGTGTGCTTGGAGCAGGCATTTGACTAGGAGGCTTCCCAAGTAAGCTTCGAACCTTGGGATTTATCCCTTGATTGTTCCACCAAACCCGTGTGGGTTTTGGTTTATATGGTTGTACAATAGATTGAATATAATGCATGTTGTGTAGTGTAAGAGGGATTCTTACACAGGTGTGTGGCAAGATTGTTCTTGCATAATTCATATGGTATGTTGCATGGTTGCATAATTCATACACAATACTTTGAACTTAGGATTTTGTCTTAAGCATCCTGTTTAAGGTATGTTTACCACAAGGAATGGCTAGGATACTATCATTTGTATTCTGAGGACGGTGCGAGGCACTAGCAGGAATATTAGACAGTTAGTTTGCACACTTTGCATGAACACATACGTTCATGATTATGTTATTTATTGCTTGTTGCTTGAAGTGAACTTTGGGGTGGAGAAGTCCTCCAAGGACCCTTAGTTTACTGAGATGTTTATCTCACCCCGTGTTGTGGGGATCCCCTTTCAGGTATATATGATGTTGGAGCATCTATTGGCAGGAGTCACAGTAGATTGCATGATGATGCTTTATTTTGATGTATTTTGGGATATCCTATGTAGATTTAGTTGAACATGTATAGGATTTACATTTGTATCCCATTTGATATATCATGATTATTTTGGTAGACTTAGCCTATGATCAACATCCTTTGGTATCCTCATGTTGTTGGATGGAGCCAAGGACCTTGATCATAGTCATTCGGTATAGCTACGTTTCAATATGTGTAGTTGAGCTATTTGATATAATTGGACATCTTGTAATAATGGACTTGATGAATATATGATGAAAGGGCATGGATGCCTATTTTGCATGTTTGGAAGTCTATTACTTATGTACTTTACTTTTACATGTAGGCAATGTATAATGAATTACGCAAGGTTGTCAAAAAGTATTGTACATTAAGGTAAAGGTACATAACTTGGAAATCAAGTAAAGATAAGAAAAAGTCTTGAATTTATATGATTTTTGTGGATGTAAGAGCACCCTAGTTTGTTGGGCTAGTGGTTGCCTTTCCAGCCTATTAGGTACCCAATTGGTGTGCCAAACATGTGAGGGTTGAGCCATAAAACAAATAGGACATGCCCAAATTCTGGCGAGCTCGCTCCAGTAAGGAGGCTAGCGAGCTAAATAAAATGGAGACCGAAGCTAACTCAAAGCAGGGGACTCTTTGCTCATGAGCTCGCTCGAGTAAGCTGGTGAGCGAGCTCGCTCGTTGTTAGCCTCGCTCTAGCGAGGAAGGCTACGTGGAAACAGAACACCTGGGAAATAGCTACTGACTGAGGATTTAATTTGCTCGTTGTAGTGTTTGCTTGAGCGAGCAATGTGCTCGCTAGGGAGCTTGCTTCAGCAAGGAGCCTAGTGAGCTGCCCAATTTGCTAAAAAATAAAAATAAGGTTGTGGGATTTATGGGAACCCCATAGCAATGTCTAATAGGACCAGTGTGATATTATCAAGCCACATTTGATTATTCCGCAATGTCATTGAGTTACAATTACTGTTTCAGTTTATTTTAAATACGGTAATTATTATTAATGGAACGTATAACGTTTAAAAAGAAAAAGTTTAGGCGTATTTTTAATTGAACTATTGTGATTGTAACTGCGCTTAATATCATACGTAATGTTAACAAACCGGGTGTACAACAGGGCGTTACATCATACACTTTTATGTGTGTGTAAAAAAAAATATTTATCTTCTAATACAACATGAAAAATATTAAATCCAAATTGTATTATGCAACATGAGAAACATATTTTTCTTTATTTTTTGGTGAAAATTAATGATTTTTTTCAAACACACATGTCATGATAGCAGTGGCTATTGCTGGTGGTTGTTGGCCAGTGATAGTGGTGGTGATGTTAGGTAGTTGTAGATAGCTGGTGGCAGTAATAACGATTGGTGGGGGCGGCGACAACAACAACTTGTTAAGGACTATTGCCTATCATGTTTAGTAAAACAAGTAAGCTTACATGTAAAAATAAATATATTTAAAAATTAAGGGGGTGTATTGCATTAGGATTTTAAAAGACTACTTTGAGATAATAAATCTTATAGATTTTAAAAGACTATCTAAAATTGTAGTGACTTTAAAGACTTTTTTAACAATCAAGATTTTATAAGATTTGATTTTAAAGGATTTTAACAGAATTTATATGATTTGAAAGGATAATATGGATTTATAAGATTTTAAAAATTCATATGAATTTATAACAAACATTCAAAATTTACAAGAGTCAATAAAAAAAGAACAAAGAAATGCAATGATATTAATATAAAAAAGTAAAACCTAATATAATTTTCTCAATCAGTAATTTGATGTAACTTGATGTCCTACCAAGCAGCAGCTCTTCACTTATCTATTGTAACACCCCATTACATCCGGTTTGTTATCAATACGTATGACATTAAGTGTAGTTACAATCACATCGGTTGAATTAAAATACGACTTAACTTTTTCTTTTGAAAACATAAGTATTTCTGCTTAAAACACTTTCCGTATTTATAAACAATTCAAACTATAATTATAACTCATACAAAATGTGGAACCTCAAATTCACTCTAACATATCATACCACCATGGAGTTCCCATAGACAACATGGCTCCAATCTATTACCGAATGATGGTAGTTAATTACACAAGATGATAATCTCCTACCAACAACTCACAAAACGAAACGGATAACATTTTGTCTATTTTTCGGACAACTGGGAATAATTCCCACCATGACATCTCAACCTAATTTCTATTTTAATAAACACAGGCATCATCCCAATTATCAATAGGCATACTAGCCCTTCCATCATAACTATATCAGAATACACCAATATCCACAAAATACATCACTTGGAACTTAACTATTACAAAACATATGATCAGATTCCTTTGCATAATAAACAATATGACAAATACACAAGAGCCATGGTCATAGGCTAAGTCCTTCTATGCATCAACATTACATGTTCTCATAATAAGACTACATATATATGTCATACAACAGTAGTCCAAAATAGCATGTTGTAAACATAGGCTATGATATCAATACATAGACAATTAAATGAATAAACAACAATAGTAGCATCCATATATATGTCATTTGGAATTTTTTGCGATTGATCTTAGAAACCTTGGGATTTTTGTTCTACGTGATGATAGTTTTCTAATCATATATCATATGCATGTTTTCATTGAGTATTCTAAGAAAATTTTGAATCTGATTTTCTGGGTTTTATTACATGAAAGTTTAGAAAATTTCTCAAATTACTCTCAATTAATTCAATGAAACCTTAAATTGATTTGAGGCTTTTGAACAAGTTTTTAGTGATCTATTGACACAAAAATTGTTTGAAATCATTTCCTATAGTGAAGGAATTTTATTCATGAATATATTGTTACGAAACATATTGTTCTTATTACGAAAGTGTCAATATCTCTTTAAATTGATCTTGTTTCATTTATGTAAAACGGAAATTGGTTTGAGGTTTTTTGTTCCCTTGTTGTTTTTCCTACTCTTTTATGTTATTTTTAATACAAAAATCATATCTTTTGTTTCAAGAAGACCCATAGCTTGAAAAAGTGCTTTTTAAACTTCCAAAAGCTCTCAGATTTTTGCATTTTTTAGGATGGATTATATTAGAATCTTGTTGGGTTGTTCTTTCTGAGTTGTGATAAAAATTGCTCAAAAATCTGCTGTTTTTGAGGTTTGATGAAGCTCCCACAATGGAACCCAATTTTTAGCCAGTCGACCCGCCAAAGTAAGAAGAAAACACTGCAATAGAGAAATCTCAAGAAATCACAAGGGTTAGGGTGAGATTATGAGATAGGCATGTTATTTATATTTCTCACAGAAAGGTCTTACAAAATTCACACTAATAGAAAATTCATTAAAATCGTCATATTTTAGAATACCACAAGATTGTTTTTCCTTTGTTTAAAATCCTGATTGAATATCACCGGATTTAAATGGACACTAAAACAATATTTTAAAATCTTAATAGAATACGACATGACTTTTTTACAATCCTTTAAAATCCTAATTGAATATCAATGACTTTTTTTTCCAAAAATAATCCATTAAAATTCTTTAAAATCTCAATCCAATACACCCCCTTAAGCCAACTTTTAAAAGGTGTGACCTACAAACTTGTAAGATGGCCTATATTTATTTAAAGTTATATCATATAATTTTAAATTAATGTAATTAATTATTATGTGATATGTGTAAATAAAAATAATATTTCAATTTTTTATTTATGAAAAATAATAATTTCTTTATGTATGAAAACAATAAATTTTTTTTTGGATAAATTACATGTATCTTCTACGGAAAGCAATCTTGTTCGGGACAAATCCAACATTAAGACTTTAAATCCCTCCTAAAAATGGTACTAGAAAGGATCGAACACATACTCTTACCCTCACCTGTTAAACTCTCATACACCAACTGAGTTACCATCATTTGATGAAACAATAATTTTTCTTTAGCTCTAATTTGCTTGATTTCATTTTCTTTGTCTTTTATGCCTCGTGGGCCTAATAGACCTAGAAGGCCTGGTAGGCTAAATAGGCTTAGAAGCTTGGAGGCTTACGATTTATAGGTTTAAATAAGATAATAGACAAGATCAGACCTTTTGTTTTTTTTTTAAAAGGCTGGATTAGGAATATAATTTACATTAAATTAATTGTTAGACTATACTCAAAATTTTACGTAGCCATGATCTATTTACACTCTAATTATATGATTCAACACTGTATGAGTATGAATATATGATTTTATTCTATAATTGCAACCCAAACCTCGCTTAATCAATTGATTTTGTATTTTATTTAATTTTTGGGTTAAAAAAGGGATAAGCCCCCGACAAACAAAAGCTAACCAGAAACAATATGGCGTGGCCTACTAACAGCCACCAAATCTGATAACAGAGGCGAGTAAATACCAGAATGAGAAGAATAAACAAAGATTTGCCATCGACTTCAGGGTGATCAAGGGGATAATTTGAGAGCCGGTTAGCACAAAAATTCCCCTCTTTGAAGTTGGTCACAGGTCGAATTGTTCATGATTTAGGAAGTTATACCTGTATTCAAGGCAGTGGTTGAGACTATGGTGTTAACAAATCTAGCCGAGTTGAGCTTTGGTATTAAAAGGCTAAGTCTGTGTTTAAATATGTTAATATTGCCTAACCTGTTATCTTGTTATGAATATAATTATTATCTAGTTTAGCCTGTTAGGTGTTAGCACTAAATTATATATATATTTATTGTATTATTTTATGTTATTTTAAACCTCTTTGGGCTATTAATAATTAATGTTGCAGGAAAATGGGCCAAGAGAGGATTAAAATGGCTCAAGTGAAAAAAAGGAAGGTAAAAATAGAAAGAGAAGTGATTGACATGATTTCTAACACATTTTTTATTTTGTTTTTTACTTTTCAGCTCAGATAAAATTTTTTACAGAAGGCACATGGGTCAATTGGAAGGAACAATTCAGAACCATTGGATGAAAAAGAAGATGGAGGATTTTAGTTTTTAGTTAACTTTTGTGGATTGTAAAAAAATACAATAGATATAGTATTTCAGATCGAGATTTTCTTCAATGTTCGTTACTGTTTTAGAAGACTTTGTGTGTGTTGAGAGTTGTTGTTGAGAAGACTTTGTGTGTGTTCTTCACTTCTTAAGCTCTTCAAGATTCATAATTTCAAGCATTGACAACGCTGAGGAAGAAAGGATCGAGGAAGTGCATACAAGTGAAGATTCAAAATCCTAGCTCTAGTTTAGGAATCAGTACTTTGATTTGAACGATTACTTTGATTTTACTTCTTAATGCATGTTTCTTTTTCTTTAATCTTTGATTTTCTGTTTTTGAGTATGAATTTCTAGTTCCTTTCTTTTCTGGGTTTGTCAAAATGATTGGGTGAAATTTTTGATATGCGTTGTTAATGTTCTTTATCTCATTCGTTTGATACTTTTATTTTTAACTCAAGAATTCCATGGAAATGGGTTTTGAATATTTCAGCAAAAAGAAATTGGAAAATGGATTTTTGTTAAGTGTTAAATGAACCCTTTTGGTTAGGGATAATCAAAGGTGATTTCTAATATAAATTTCTACAAAGATTCAAGAAGCTTTGGGAAAAATTTTTCTTGAACCTTATTGTTGAACCTGAAAAGTTTCAGCTAAACTTATCGTAGTAACTCAAAAACTGAGATAAACATGTTGTAGCATTGTACGAATTTGCAGTAATGCAATTATTGTATCATCCATGATTTGAGATATACCCAGAAGCTTTTAACATTGATAAATCATTTCTTACTTTTTAGATCAGATTTTAATAATTGATAAAGACTATCCAAAATTTCTTGTTATAAAAATAGAAAAATCTCAATTCAAGAATCTTTAATTCAGAAAAATATAAAGAAAATACTTCAATCTGTTCCCTAAGAACGATAACTCTTTCTTTTGAAAATTACTATCAACATTAGGTTGTTTAAAAAAAATAAGACAATAAAAATTTATTCAAACAAAATATATGATCACAACCTATGATGCACCGACACGGGACACGACACGCCGACACGTTAATTCTAAAAAATGTTATATTTCAATACGTTGGGACACATTTTGATATTAAATAAAATATTAATATATATAATATAATTTATATTTAATACATATAACAGTTCATAATAAGTCATATAACCAATCAAATATTCAAATTTGATAACATAAATATAAACCAAAATTATTTTTCGTACTTTGTTAATTTTTCATGTCAAATTTCATAAAAGAAAAAAATTGATTTATAATTTTTTTATATTTAGTTAATAAAATAAAATCAAGACTAAAAAAAAAGTGTCAGATGCGAGTTAGAGCGTTGACCGCATGTCGAAAAAAGTTGACCGTGTGTCGAAAAAACGTGTCACAGAGTTGACTGCGTGTCCCAAAATGTTGACCGCGTGTCGGTGTCCGACACAAAAATTTTTTAAAAAATTACGTGTCCGTGCTTCTGAGATCACAACAGTAATAATTTCATAAAGATTCATAAATTTAATGTATATACAAAAAGTATAATATAGAACAAAAGCATTCAAAATATTTGTTTAACCAATAAAATGAGGTGAAATGGGTTGAGGAGAAAGAGTTGGCTATTAGGAATAGTATTAAAAATATAAAATAAAAATAAAAGTTAGTATATTATGCCAGCCAGAGAGGCTTTAAGGCCGAACTTTTAAATTGGAGCCTGTGGCCTTTTTATTAAACGAATTTTTATACAAGTTCAAGTCTGATTCTCTTACGAACAGAAAGTAAAAATGTTGTATTCATCTTATTCAGAATGCAAAAAGTGTTAAGTTACATTGTGAACCATGTATTTATAGTTTGTTACAGAAGAAGCTAGAATCTAACCCTACGTGTCACTATTATAACTAACTAAAACTAATTATGTGTAAGCAAGTTAACTAAAAGCACTAGAAGCTATTACTAGAAGCTATTGGCTCTAACGCGTGAGAAGAATATATCTCATCACCCCCCCTTCAAGTTGGGAGTGAATGTCTAAAAGACCTAACTTGGACACAAAATTCTTGAAAGGAGTGATGTGCCTCTGGCATATGTAGTTTTCCAAGCTAAAAAAGATAAGGATTAAGTCATAAAAGAACAGTTTATTTACATATTTGCTTATTATGTTGACTTTTCCATTTCAATGATATTTCTCACCTATTTGTTATGTTTTTATAGGGAGAAAGAAGGAGAAAACGAAATTTTAAAAGATTGTTGGCGCGAATTTGTACAGGTGTTGAAACTAGCTGAACCAGTTTTCCCTGGGCCACTTACCAGAGAAGTGGCGCGATCTGGCACCATTGTGGCGCGATCTTGCACCAGATAGGATGCAGGCATACGTTCCAGAGAAGTGGTGCGGCTCCGCGCCATTGTGGCACGATCCTATGCCAGTTTGCGAGAAAAATGTCCGCATTCTGAAAGGGGCAATTTTGGAAGTAGCGAATCAGGATTATAAAAACAACGCTGTGAGGACTTTTGAAGGAATTTTTTGGACGTCATAGAAGAAAACAAGGATTTCAGAAGGAGGAGAGGAACAGAGGATTGTTCTTAGTCTTCTTTTTGTAATTACATTCTTTCATCTTTATCTTTTATAATTTTATGTCAGCCATGACAATGGTTGGTTAAAACTCTTTATTATAGTTAGGGTCACAAACCCTATGTGAACCCTTGTTGCAACGGATTGGTTTATAATTACTCTTGTATATATTTATATTTATCTCTACTCTGTGCGTAATTTCCATCTTCTTTGTTAGAATCGATCAATCTAATAGTTGATGATAGTTTGAGGGTAAGAACCCTAGATAGGAATATTGGGGTTTTGATCTTGAAAGGGAGTAGAATAACAATTTGTATGCGTGCTAGGAATAGACGTATATATTATTGCAGATGTTTAATTTATCGTGCTCATTGCTTAATTTCATGAGAAACATCGCAAAGAATAGGGGTTTCAATTGGGGTTAAAGGGTTAACCTTGTAAGGAATTGAGGGTTAGCTATTTAATATTTTTAGATGATAAATTATCTAAGTATTTATTTAAA
Source organism: Gastrolobium bilobum (assembly GCF_033153095.1). NCBI lineage: Eukaryota > Viridiplantae > Streptophyta > Magnoliopsida > Fabales > Fabaceae > Gastrolobium > Gastrolobium bilobum. Next base: position 154,190 of record NW_026896571.1, read on the forward strand.
TGAGTATTTTAAATCAATCCAGAGTCAAAGGTGGGATCATATAGTGAGTGCACTCTAGCTACAATGCCTTCTTATATTTTATATAATCAATCTCTGCTCTATTTTTCATAACAAAATTCCAAAAATACATTTTTTATCTTAGTTCTTATTATTACTCAAATCCACAATATTTTGTCACATCTATTTGATCTCTTTTTGTCTTAAAAGGAACGATTATTTGATATTTGATCACAATCCCTGTGGAGACGATACTTTTCTTATCACTGTATTACTTGTGCGATCGGTATACTTGCCGGTAAGCATCAAGTTTTTGGCGCCATTGCCGAGAATTGGCGTTTCTTATATCATATAATCTTGATCTTTAAGATTGGAATTTGTGCGAGGTAAAACTGAAGAATTTCTGTTTGATTCTGAGATTGCAAAAACTGAAAGAAGAAATAGAAAACTTGCTCGGAAAAAGCTTCAGTTCAAAGAAATGTCTGAAGAGACTCAGTAGACATCAGTTGAATCATCAATCATGGCAACAAATAATGATGAAGAAAATCCACTCATGGATACTATTCTTACTCCATCTTTTAATAGGCCTAACTCAAGCATTGTCCAGCCAGTAATCAGTAACAATATTTGGGAGCTGAAGTCTTCCACTATTCAATTGGTGGAGAGAGCCCAGTTTAGAGGAGAGGAGAATGAAGATCCTCACAGATTCATAGACAGATTTCTTATGGTCTGTGACTCAACCAAACATCAATGATGCAATCCGGTTGCGGTTGTTCCCTTTTGCTGTTAAGGGAAAGGCTCTTAGTTGGTTGGAAAGGCAGCCTGCACGTAGCATTCCTACATGGGATAATTTGTCTCAGAAGTTCTTTGTTGAGTTCTTCTCTATGGAGAGATATAATCAGATGGTAAATGATATTACCAATTTCACTCAGTTAGAGGGTGAAACTATGTGTGGAGCTTGGAACAGATTCAAGGATTTAATGAGGAGGTGTCCTCATTATAACTTGACTGCTGGCAACCAAGTGAGAATCTTCTTCAACAGTTGTAAACCTGACATTCAGATGGTGTTGAATGGTGCCGCGGGTGGTACTATTAAATCTTTGAGAGCAAATGAGACTCTTGAGCTGATTGAAAGAATGGCTGCCAATGAAAATGAAAGGTTGTCATCTAAGCCTAAGAGAGGTATTCTTCAGCTGGAAGGTAATGATGTTGTGTTGGCTGAAGATAAGTTATTATCTCAGCAAATGACAAATTTGACTTCAAGGCTTGATAAGATGCAACTTTCTGGTGTTCAGGCTCAAGTTGTTGTTGTTGTGTGCAAATATTGCCAGGACAATCATGAGTCCAATGAATGTCCTTCTCTACTGTCTTCTGATCCTCCTCAACAAATGCAGGTGAATGGCATTTGGTACGATCAAAGACCTCCGCCGCAAAATGTTCCAAGAAATCAGAATTTTTCTACTGGAAGCAATAATTTTCAGAGGAGGGCGCAGGGAACTGGTCTTGATTTCAAGTCTAACAACTATTTGCAGCCTCCATCGATCCAGTCCAAAGAACCTTCTGATTTGGAGAAGCTAGTAGGACAAATGGCTCAACATTCTAGTGCTTTTATGGAGGAGACTAGAGCTAATACAAAGAACACAAATGCATCTATCAGAAATTTGGAGAACTAAATTGGCCAACTGGCTAAATAAATTGCTTATAGAACTCCAGGTACCTTCCCTAGTAATACAATTACTAATCCAAAGGAAGATTGTATGGCTATCACAACTAGAAGTGGAGAAGTGGTGGTAGCTCTAGAAAAGCCAAACATAAATGTGGGAGTTAAGGAGAAGCTTAATGAGGTTACGGAGCCAGAAAAATAAGCGGTAATTCCTTCTAATGTTGTGAAGCTTCTTCAAAAAGGTGAAGAAGAAGAGCAACCGATTGTGGAAAAGAAGAAATTTGATATGAGTCCTGGATATGTGAGAGTCATGGCACCTTATCCTGAAATATTCAAGAAAGATGCTCAGAAGCAGCAATATGCCAGATTTCTTGATATCTTTAAAAAGTTGCACGTTAATATACCATTTGCTGAGGCTCTCGCCAATATGCCCGATTATGCCAAGTTTATTAAGGACCTGTTATCAAGAAAACACAAGCTACAAGAATGCCAAACTGTGACACTCTCTGAGGAGTGTAGTGCGATAATACAGAAGAAGTTTCCTCTTAAGCTTCGTGATCCAGGGAGCTTCAATATTCCAATTGCTATTGGTAATACTAATGTTGGCAAAACTTTGTTTGATCTTAGGGCGAGTATAAATTTGATGCCCTTGTCTGTTTGTAAATCTCAGGGGATATCTGAGCTCAAGCCTACTATGGTTTCCTTGCAACTTGCTGACATATCCTTAAGGAAACCCAGTGGTATAATTGAAGATGTCCTTGTGAAAGTGGACAAATTCATTTTTCCTGCAGATTTTGTAGTGTTGGACATGGAAGAGGAAACTGAAATGCCTCTTTTATTGGGTAGACCTTTCTTGGCTACTGCTCGGGCTATGATTGTTGTTGAACAAGGGAAGCTCGAGTTAAGGATGAATGATGAGACTATCACCATAAATGTCTTTGATTCTATGAGACAAGCTTCTGATAAAGGTGATTGTTGCAGAATTGATATTTTAGAAGAAGAGAAATCTTCTAGTCAAGACCTTGAAGAAGAACTTGAGGCACGTGATATTGTTCCTTTTAAGGAAGAAAAGAGTGTTGTGTTTGAGGTTCTTGAGAAGAAGGACTCTAACAAAGAAGATGGAGCCCCAAAAGTAGAGTTAAAGGAGCTGCCTGAAACTCTTAAATACATCTTCTTGGGTGATGAGGAGACTTATCCTGTCATCATTAATAAAGGGTTTTCTGAAGAGCAGGAAAGGAGGCTGACAGAGGTGCTAAAAGAACATAAGACTTCCGTAGGGTGGTCTATTTCTGATTTGAAGGGTATAAATCCCTCTTTTTGTACTCACAAAATTCTCATGGACGATGATGTCAGACCAGTAAGGCAACCTCAAAGGAGGCTTAATCCTACAATGAAGAAGTTAGTGAGAAAAGAAGTGGTGAAACTTCTTGATGCTGGCATGATCTATCTGATTTCAGATACTGCTTGGGTAAGTCTAGTGCAAACTGTTCCGAAGAAGGAAGGCGTCACTGTCACAATGATAAAAATGAACTAATTCCGACCAGAACTATTACTGGTTGGAAGATGTGTGTGGATTACCGAAGGTTGAATGAGGCTACAAGGAAGGATCACTTCCATCTTCCTTTTGTTGATCATGGATGATAGTGATGACTCGGACGAGTGATATCTCCTTGCTGTAGGAGATTTATTGTATATATTTTTAGTTTACTTTTGTCTTTTGTTGTTTTTAGTGGTGACCTTTAGGTTGATGTTAAGGTCACTTAGATTATCTTTTGGGTTGTATATGTCCTCATACTCTGATATTGTGTTGTTCTTATTATTATACATCCTATGATGTTTGTTCCATTGTGCAGTTGTGATAAGTCTTGGGTTTAGTTATTGTTGGGGACAACAATTTTCTAAATCTGGGAATGGAGAAGCATTGTCATGCAGGATAGTCGCAGGAGTGGAAATGCACTTTATATCAGGGGATATATTCTAACCCGTTTTTATTTTTATTTTTCTTAGTATTTTGATCGTTTTTGCTCATAAAAATTAAAAAAAAATTGGATTACATTCTGAAGCAATTCTCAGGTTTAAATGTGCTTACCCAGTTACTTGCTTGATTGAATTTTAGGAAGTATGTTGTATGACATTTTGGCATGACATTGCATAGGTATAATTGGATTACATGATTGCTTGTTTATCTGAATTGATGTTGTGAAATTCTGATAATATCTGAGGTTTATTTTCATGAGTCTATATTGATACCATAGTTGTGAGGTTTGAGCTTAAACACTGAATTTTCTTGTTGAGAGACCTCACTGTTGTAACACTCTAGAACTTGATATGTTTCTCTGTAATGCATGCATTGGTTGATATGATAAAGGCATTTTGTTCTTATTAGCCTATAGCCAAAATAGTCCACCTATATGAAATTTTTCCATTGTTAGCCCCTTGAGCCTGAGCTTATTTTGTTGATAAATGACCTGTTGGCCTGATTGATGGCTTAGCTTATATTCATGTGACTTACCCTGATTGAGATTGAATTACTGATGTGTTGAAAATAAACAAAGAAATTGAGGTAAGCTCCACAAAGGTTAAGTGATTAGGGGATGTATATTTCATTTGTATCGCTAAAAAAAAAAAGACACATATGCATAAAAGGTGGCTAAAAGTAATTAATTCTCGAAATTTCGTGGGAATGTTAGTGGAGCAAAACCATTGAGTTGAATATGCTTAATTGAAAGAGTATCAGTTTTTCAATCTCATTGTTGTTTGAGCTACTATCCATATATTCCTACCCGTTTAACCCGGCCAAGATACAACCTGTGAAGTCCTTTTGATCAACTGGTGCATGTGTTTGATTCTTCATTTTTAAGAATTTTGAGAATATGATCAAGCTTATGGTAGTGTTATAGCTGTGTTGGATTGAGTGCTCATGATACCCTAAAACACTGAGTGTTGTGTGAATATTATTTATCTTTGTGAAGGGTAATCAATGTAGACTTGTATGTTTAAGAAGCTGATGACATTGTTGGAATTTTGTGACTTTGGATCAGTCATGCTTAGTATATTGTGTCTGAGAATGTCTATGTATTGTTATGTTGGATTAATTGTTTGTCTTCTGGGTTGAGTCTTGTACATTGCTGAGGACAGCAGCGTTTAAATCTGGGAATGATTTGATGTGCCTCTGGAATATGTAGTTTTCCAAGCTAAAAATGATAAGGATTAAATCATAAAAGAGCAGTTTATTTACATATTTGCTTATTATGTTGACTTTTCCATTTCAATGATATTTCTAACCTATTTGTTATGATTATATAGGGAGAAAGAAGGAGAAAACGAAATTTTAAAAGACTGTTGGCGCGAATCTGTACAGGTGTTGAAACTAGCTGAACCAGTTTTCCCTGGGCCACTTACTAGAGAAGTGGCGCGATCTGGCGCCATTGTGGCGCGTTCTTGCGCCAGATAGGATGCAGGCATACGTTCCAGAGAAGTGGCACGGTTCTGCGCCATTGTGGCGCGATCCCGCGCCAGGTTGCGAGAAAAATGTCCGCGTTCTGAAAGGGAAATTTTGGAAGTAGCGAATCAGGATTATAAAAACAACGCTGTGAGGACTTTTGAATGAACTTTTTGGACGTCATAGAAAAAACAAGGATTTCAGAAGGAGGAGAGGAACGGAGGATTATTCTTAGTCTTTGTTAGCGACTCGGCAAGTGCACCGATCGTGAAAGTAATAAAGTGTACCGGAGTACGAGATCGTTCCCACGAGGATCACAATTTTCAAGCACTAGTTCGCTAATTGCGTTTTAGTTGGACAATCAAAAGTTGGGTTTGAGAGAATTTAGATGAAGAGAGTTGTGGTTCAAAGAACTTAAAATTAAAAACAAGTAAAAGCATGCAATTATGAAAATTCAGAATTAAAAGAAGGGTTCACTTTTTCTGCAGTTACTGCAGATAAGTTATCTGCAGTAAGTCCAATACGACGTCGTTTTGAGGCGGAAATCATGGTGTTTTTGTAATTTTAATTTATTTCAGGGTTATATTAGTCTTTATATTTATAATTTTTTAAGATTTCAATACCAAAACGACGTCGTTTTGGGAATAAATACAGATAACTTATCAGCATTAACTGCATAAACATTTTTTCCTTAAAAGAATGAATGATGATGATGTTTGATTGAAATTTAAAACAAGCTTAGTTAAGGTTTTGACTTCCCCCAATATCCTCAATATGTTATAAATTAAATAATCAAGAATCTGTTTCTTAATATATTGCCAATCAATTCTTTCTGAGTTAATTACGGCTCAATTCCTTGTTACCATAAATCTATGTAATCTTGAAAGAACTCTAGTTCCCCGATTATTCCCCAAGAAAACATGCATTAAGATCAAGAATTACAAGATTGCATAATTACCCTATGTCTATTCATATTCCTATTCCTAGATCACAAAGATTATGATAAATTATCAAGTCAAGGTTCATGCACCAACATCCCTATTATCATACAATTCCCCAAAATCATTCTATAAGGAACAAACTCATAGAAAGCATTAAAGACGGATAATTTATTCAATTATAGAAAGAACAGGATTCAGAGACAATTTAATTCATAAACAAAAAGATTTAATTGGGTTCCATCTACCCTTAACTACATAAAAGACTATTCTAGCATACTGAATTGAAAAGAAATAATAAAGAAAAGAGAAGTCCAAGCCTCCATTGGTGTGATGTTGACTTGGTTCCTCAGTGTTCCAGCGCTCCGCAACAGGATTCCTCCTTGGAGTATGAATTTCTAAATTGGTTTCTTGGTCTTGACCCCAAGCTCTTTATTTATAGCTTTTTGGGGTTGTAATTCTTCATTAAATCTCCAATGAATCCATATCAGATTTGTATTTGATTTCATCTTTGTTTCCTTTTTGCATGTAATATCTTGGAGATTTGGTTGATGAATTACAGCTTCAAATCTTTGTTGTATCTTCCTCATATCTTCCCATTGTAGTTATATCTTATTTCAAATCAAGGTTGAGGTATTTCCTCTTTATATCTTCATGGAATCTGTTGCATATCTTAATTAAATCTTTCCTGGAGTTGGCTTGACCTGTATGGACGTTTTGACGCTCAAGAGCACGCCAAAACGTCCTCCTAGTGTATTGCTCTCTGCCTCAGCATGTTTTGGCGTCCATTAGCACGCCAAAACGTGCTCTTCGAATGGTTTTGATTGTTTTTTGGGCGTTTTGGCGTGCTGTTGTGCGCCAAAACGTTCTCCTCTAGGGGCAATGGTGTTTTTCTTCCTTTTGTGCGTTTAAACGTGCTTCATGGATGCCAAAACGTCCTCCTTCAGCTGGTACACACTTGAAATCTTGCTTTCTTGTGACTTCAACTCAACTTGATGTCTTCTTTTGGTTCCAAAATACCATAATATGTGTCAAAAACCCTTGTAAATCAGTATTACGACAACATGTTAGCAAGATATTCAATTACTGTAACTTTACAGCATAAAACCCTAATTTCCATGCAATTCATAACATATATCAATCATAATTAAGCCTAAAAACATGGTAAACCAAGGGTTTATCAGTCTTCTTTTTGTAATTACATTCTTTCATCTTTATCTTTTATAATTTTATGTCAACCATGACAATGGTTGGCTAGAACTCTTTATTGTAGTTAGGGTCACAAACCCTATGTGAACCCTTGTTACAACGGATTAGTTTATAATTACTCTTTTATATATTTATATTTATCTTTACTCTGTGCGTAATTTATATCTTCTTTGTTAGAATTGATCAATCTAATAGTTGATGATAGTTTGAGGGTAACAACCCTAGATAGGAATATTGGGGTTTTGATCTTGAAAGGGAGTAGAATAACAATTTGTATGCGTGCTAGGAATAGACGTATATATTATTGCAGATGTTTAATTTATCGTGCTCATTGCTTAATTTCATGAGAAACATCGCAAAGAATAGGGGTTTCAATTGGGGTTAAAGGGTTAACCTTGTAAGGAATTGAGGGTTAGCTATTTAATATTTTTAGATGATAAATTATCTAAGTATTTATTTAAATGAGTATTTTAAATCAATCCATGGTAAAAGGTGGGATCATATGGTGAGTGCACTCTAGCTATAATGTCTTCTTATATTTTATATAATCAATCTCTGCTCTATTTTTCATAACAAAATTCCATAAATACATTTTTTTATCTTAGTTCTTATTATTACTCAAATCCACAATATTTTGTCACATCTATTTGATCTATTTCGGTCTTAAAAGGAACGATTATTTGATATTTGATCACAATCCCTGTGGAGACGATACTTTTCTTATCACTGTATTACTTGTGCGATCGGTATACTTGCCGGTGAGCATCAAGGAGCAGGGTGAAGTCCTTTAGTAAACATGTCTGCCAGTTGCTGAGCTGAAGAAATAGGAAGTAGGTGTATCAAACCCTTCACGATCTTTTCTCGAGTGATATGGCAGTCAAGCTCTATGTGCTTGTTGTGTTCATGAAAAGAGGGGTTGTGAGCTAGGTGAACCGCTGCCTGATTGTCGCAGTAAACCATGGCTGGACCAAAAATCGGCACTTGAAGATCATGTAATAGAAAGGTGATCCATTGAATCTCACACGATAATGTAGCTAATGCCCTGTACTCCGCCTCTGCTGAAGATCGACTGACAGTGCTTTGTTTCTTGGACTTCCATGAGATCAAGGAATGTCCAAGAAAAACATAAAATCCAGTGGTGAATCGATGGGTGTCAGGGCAGGTATCCCAATCTGCATCAGTAAATGCTGATAACATGAGGATGCTCTGTGATGAAAAGAAAAGACCTTTGGCTGGTGATCCTTTGAGGTACTTCAATACCCGGTAAGCAGCATCAAGATGAGCCTTTGTAGGGGAAGCCACGAACTGACTGAGTTGTTGTACCACAAAGGATATGTCTGGTCTGGTATTGGTGAGGTAAAGAAGACGTCCTACAAGTCGTCTGTATAAGGAAGGGTCAGAACATGGTGCTCCTTGGTTCTGACATAAACGAACTGTAGTTTCAGTGGGAGTTGAAACAGGTTTTGCTCCAAGTAAACCTATTTCTGCAAGCATCTCAAAGACATATTTTCTTTGGTTCAACACTATTCCATTAGGGGAACGTGCCACTCCTAGCCCAAGGAAGAACTTCAATGGTCCAAGATCCTTGATGTGAAACAGATTGTCCCAATGTGACTTGACTGATCTGATTTCATTTGTATCATTACCTGTAAGTATCATGTCATCAACATACACAAGTAAGGCGGTAAACGAACCAGCTGTTGTCTTGGTGAACAATGAGTGATCACTGGATGATTGTGAGTAGCCAATCTTTATCAACTCAGTGGTGAGTTTGGCATTCCACAGTCTGCTAGCTTGCTTGAGTCCATGAGTGACTTGTGAAGCTTGTATACTTTCCCTGGATGAGGAGGTGTGATGCCTTCTGGTACTGACATATAAACGTCTTCACACAGCTCACCGTGAAGGAAAGCGTTGTTGATGTCAAGCTGTTCAAGAAACCAGTTATTGGCTGCTGCCACTGCTAATAACAGCCTAGTGGTGGTGAGCTTTGCAACTGGTGAGAATGTCTCAAAATAGTCTACCCCCTCCATTTGATTGTATCCTTTTGCTACTAATCTTGCCTTATATCATGCAATAGTGTCATCTGCATTATGTTTTATCTTATATACTCATTTGGAACCAATGGGATGTTTGCCATATGGTAATTCAACAAATGACCAGGTTTGATTTCGATTCAATGCATCAATCTCTTCATTCATGGCTGTAATCCATTCGGGTGACTGCACAACTTGTTTATGTGTGTGTGGTTCAACAAAGCGGGTGAATATGCAGTAAGGTTGCAGTGAAAGTCATTTAGGTACTTTGGTCTGGTTTTTATTCTGGATGAACGTATATGTGAATCAAGGTTTTCTGTACTGGGATTGGTATTGGTATCTATACTGGAAGTGGTATCAATGTGGTTATCTATTGTGATGGAGGTACAAGGCTCGATTGGGTTGATGGGAATATTTGATTGAAAAGGCAGATTGGTTGTGGTTCCAGGAGTATCTGTACATTGGGACCTTATTGGTGTATCATATTGAGTGGATGATTCAATAGCAAAAGGATAAGACTGTTGATCATGTGTTTTTGGATGGTGTTTGGAGAAAGGGAAGTGGTGCTCATAAAAGGCTACATTTCTTGAAAGAAAAATCTGCTTAGATATAAGGTCATAGGGGATGTACCCTTTTATTCCATTTTTGTGTCCAAGATATATACATCTTCTAGCCCGTGGATCAAATTTCAATCGCCCAGCTGTGATTGTAGTTGCATATGCTAGGCATCCAAAGGTTCTCAAATGAATAAGAACATGTGGCTTGTTGTATAGCAGCTGATAAGGTGACTTGAATTGCAGCATTGGGGAACTAACTCGGTTGATTATGTGAATGGCATATGAAATGCAATAGCACCACAAGGTTTTGGGAACATTGCTTTGGAAAAGAAGGGCTCTTTCTATGTTGAGTATGTGCTGATGCTTTCGTTCTACAATCCCATTTTGTTGTGGGGTCTCAATACAGGTAGTTTGGTGAATTATTCCTTTTTTCCTAAAGAATTCATCCATAAGAAACTCCTGCCCATTATCACTACGGAGGGCTTTTATTACTACTCCAAACTGATTTTCTATAAGTGTTACAAAAGCTCGAATATGGTTTATGGTTTTAGCCTTTGATTTCATGAGGATTCCCCATGTAAACCGTGTGTGATCATCCACGATAGTTAAGAGGTACCGGTTACCATGTATAGAAGGGATTGAATAAGGACCCCATATGTCCATATATACCAAATCAAAAGGTGCACTTGAAATTGTATTATTGTGACAAAAAGGAAGCTTTCTTTGTTTTGCTAGATGACAAACCTCACAGGGATCATCTATTTTATTACAAGAGATAAAAGGAAATCTAAATATCATTGCCTTCAATATAGTCTTTGAACAGTGTTCCAGCCTCATATGCCATATATCATCCTCTGAAGCTGTAGTGCTAGCATTGCACGTTGCCTTCTATATATTTTCTTCTGCATCATCATGTAAACTGTCTTTGGTGCTCTACTTATGATTAAGTATGTACAATCCTGCTTCAAGTCTAGCAGAACCAATCACCACCATGGATGGAGTTTGTTGTATAGTACATGTCCTTTGCTGAAAAGTCACTTGACAATTAGAGTCATGTATTAATCTATTCACTGATATCAAGTTCACCTTAAATTCCTTGACATATAATACATTTGTTAGTTGAAGAAACTCAGAAATCACAATTGTTCCTGAGATAGATGCACGCACCTGACTTCCATTAGGTAAAGAAATTGCAATAGGCTCAATCTTTCGAATAGATGACAGAGATTCAAGAGAGTGTGTGATATGGTCAGTAGCCTCAGTATCTAAAATCCATTGGAATTTGCAATTACCTGAAGAAGAATCAGTGCTTTCTTCATTGTGTGCCTTAGACTGCACTAGGTTGCTTGCAAGACTTGAGTTTTGTTGTGTTTGAGGATTCTGAGGCATTGTCTATTGTTTCATCTCCATTATAGTTTGAAACTGATTCTTTGTGAAAGTGTCCTTCATGTCAGGCCTTCCCATGTTGTTTCCATGTTCCATAGTTTCTAAAGTCTGATCTTGATCACCAACTGTTGTCGTGTTGGTCTTGTGTACATAGTTCCTCTGCGTGTATCCAAGTGGATACTCATGCTTCTCAAAGCATGTCTCAACTGTATGGCTAGTCTTGCCACAGTGTGTACGCAATCTGGATGAATTTGATCTACCTCTTCCACGACCTTGAAAACGTCCTCTTCCACGACCTTGAAAATGTCCTCTGCCTTGAAATTGATCTGCGGTATTTAGAAAACCTTGGGGCTGTCATGAACCAAAAGTTGTCCCTCTAAATGTAGTTGTCTCTCTTGTTGCATAATAAGAGAAAACACACGATTAACAGAGGGTAAGGGATCAATCAGCATAATTTGAGATCGCACATGTGAGAATTTGTCACTTAATCCCTTAAGAAATCTAATGGAATAGTCTCTTTCTCGGATCTTTTTCACTTCTGAGGACACATTGCAGCAAGGACGTGCACATCTGCAACATGGAGTTGGTTGTAGTGCCTCCAACTCATCCTAAAGCACCTTCAGCTGTGTATAATAGTCAGAGACTGTGTTGTCTCCTTGATGTAAACGGTATATATCATCTTGTAGGTCAGAAATTTTGAAGATATCACCTTGAGAGAACCTCTCTTTCAAGTCATTTCAAACATCTGATGCTTGATCCATCCATAGAATGGATTGAGAAATTGACTCTGTGATTGAGCGATGCAACCACGAAACCACCATGGTATTGCATCTTTCCCAAGCACCGTAAAGTGGATCTGACATATCAGGAGCAGTGATAACTCCATTCACAAAAGAGAACTTGTTCTTGGAGATTAACGCCATTTTCATGGCTCTTTCCCAACTGTGATAGTTTTTCCCATTCATGAGGGAAGAAACCAATACTAAAGAAGGATTTTCGTTTGCATGCAAGTAGTATGGACTTCCTGGATCTGAAAAATATAATGCACTGCTAGATCTTTTAGAATTACCTCAATTACTAGCAGAATCTTCACCTGCTTGATTTGTAGCAGAATCCTCAATTGCATGTTCGTGAGCTAAGTCAGAACTCCGATTCGCCATTCGCAGGAATTATCGTTGGTTGCAGATCTCGAAGAAGAGTTTAAGACTATCAAGAACTCAGGAATTGAAAAGAGAAGACGAAAGGCGAATATCAGAGCTCTGCGAAGAGCTCTAGTACCATCTTACGAACAGAGAGTAAAAATGTTGTATTCATCTTATTCGGAATGCAAAAAGTGTTAAGTTACATGGTGAACCATGTATTTATAGTTTGTTACAGAAGAAGCTAGAATCTAATCCTACGTGTCACTATTATAACTAACTAAAACTAATTACAAGTAAGCAAGTTAACTAAAAGCACTAGAAGCTGTTGGCTCTAACGCGTGAGAAGAATATACCTCTTCAGGTTCCAACAATCAATTCTAGATACGTAAGCTCAGGTCTTTACGAGCCGAGCCAAAGGCCGCTGGTTCATTTAGCACCCTTACCTGTGTCACCGTGATATTGTAATTTGTAACTAATTTTATTTATTTTAATTTGGCTCATTCTTCTTAAAGTTGTTATATTATCCAAATGTGTTATTATATCATTAAAGAAATTAAAAAAAAAAATTCATATTAATATATAAAAAATTTATCAACTTATTAACAAACACATCTACTTTTTTTTCTTAATTTATTTGCAATAAATTTATTATTGTACTAATAATTGGTCATCAGTAGTGATGAATTTCTATTGTTACGTATCATTTATTTTTTTAATTTTCTCACGGGTTCGATTGATCAATTTGGAATCACCACTGAAATACATAAATGGCATGTCATCTATATAAGGTGTAACGATGACTATCAATTTTCATACACCATTCACCGTCTCTCAAGAGGGAGACTGCTAAGAATGATTTCTTCCAAATGTCAATTATAAGCCGGGGCAGAGCCACCTGGATAGCAAACCATATGAAAATTGCATGTTCTGGATCTAGACCCAAAAAAAAAACAAAAAAACAAAAAGCAAAAGAACATGAATTTTCTTTGTTATTGGGTAAATTTACGTTACATTTTTGACTCATGTTGTATACACATATGGAATATTTGTGTATACATACACGTGGTCGAAAATCATGCATGTATACCAAAAAGAAAGATCTTTTTGATACATCACGCATGCACAAATATATACACGCCTTATTTTGCTTTTACAAGATTCGCTTTTTCCACTCTTAATACAGAAAATTTATCTAGATTGAGTTCAAAATGATATTATTTTAAAGCAGAAATCAAAGGTATTTTTGTAATTATAATTTGTTTCAAGATTATGATAGTCTTTTTCATTATAATTTTTTAATTTTTCAACTCAAAACGACATCATTTTAGAAATGAATATAGATAACTTATCTACGTTTAGAACTTTTAACTAAATATCTCGTTGAAGTAATATGTAGTTTTAAGTTAAAATATAGTGATATAAAGAGTACACTGGAATTAGTTCAATATGCACTAAAAAAATTCAGTCTGCTTGTTTGTGATAATTTTCAAAGTAAGATTTGGACATAAGTCCGTGACCATAACTCAGGAATGAAAACTCAAGAAATGGGGAAGAAATCAGAAGAACCGAAATTCCATGCCAAAGTTTAAGTTGCTGCATCAAAGGAATGAAGAACTTGCTCTAAAATCATTCTTTTATGCGGGTCAAGAGGACTCTCTGGTTTATCAGAGTGAACAATATTTAGAAGATAGAGCTTCTTTGAGGCCACAAATGCTGCAGAAAAGATCCTCTTCATCCCTCCCCGAGTACTATCAACCTTATATTCAAATTCATAGATTTGTAAACCTCCCTCCCCTGATCTTTCTGCAACTGTAATCACCTCGGCCTCCATTGTACTTTCCTGAATGTCAAGGCAATAATTATCGGAAGTTAAAATGATATACAATCACAAAGATATTTGATATCTATTCACCAATTCTAAGAGTAGAGACATGTATGACTAAACGAGGAGCCCAAACCTTTTGCAATCAAATTATAAATCACAATAAGTGGAAAATCTAAAGGATATAGGTTAATGCGTCTTTCGCACTTCTTTGATGTTCTATGTCTAATCCATATGGGACTTCACACCACTAACACTTGAATATATCTAACATATCTCCAAAAACCTTAAATTGTTAGCTGAATGATGAAGGACAAATATGTGGTGCACAAATCTTCCCAACTTATAAGAATAGGGGTGAAAGTTAATTGTATGCGAACTTATCCATGCAGTTTGCAAAGAAATCATTTCCCAAACTCGAATCCGTATTCGATTACAAGACCAACCTTACAGCCGCTTCAAAGACTCGTCCTTGACATGAATGATAAATGATTTTTTGTTTTTTATATTATATTTCTTACCAAACAAGTTCCTTGCCACTTTTTTCATATACTAGTCTTACTTGTTAAGCTACATGAACTGGTCATATCATATATGAACTGCTTTGCCTATCTCGTTGTATCTATACATCCAACACAGGAAACTTTGAAATCATTTTAAAAAGTTCAATGAAGAATCCAACAAATGCTAAGGTAAATTAAGGATGAAGCGGTGGAAAGAAGAACAGTTTTTTTACCTTACGTCTTTCTGCTTGTAAAAGCTTATCAGCTACAAATTGAGGACTCCCAAACTCTCCAAGACTTGCAAGACGAACCGGGTTTACCACAACCCCAATATTGTTACTTCCCATATTTGCCTCTTGAAACAACACAGTTGCCCCTGCTTTATCAACCTGTTAAACCACATTAGCAAAAGATTGTTCTTTTCGCATAAAAGCACACTCAATTACTCACATACGCTTATTTTTTTCTCCTGGGTAGACACACTTATCAAAGATCAAGGGAATTTTCAACTAAAAAACAAGTAGTTTACCTTTGTCCAAGAAGAGGGTCTAAGAAGAGTGAAACCTTCCTTAGAATCCGTGTATCTCTGAAGCTCCAATTCTTGAGCCAACAACAGTGCATCACGCATGTTTGGTAACATGACCAACAGAAAAGTTGTGGGAAGAAGGGTAAGGTTGAGCCTCCTCTTACTAAAAGAAGGGGATAAATGCATTTCTTTGTGGGATTCAATAATGCAGGTACGCGAAGTTGGTTTGGGGAATAAAATTGAGAGGAAGGCTCTAGAAGAAGCACAAGTGAATTGAGAATGTTGTTGGAAGAGGGTATAGGAACTTTTCCAAGCCATTTTTACCTTCGAGCTATGTTGTGTTAGGTTTCAACGTTTCATACTCATAGGATGATGAATCGAATAGAGATGACGAGTTTGGTAGGTGTTCGTTAATCGTCATCCAGATTTTTGTTTACCGGAAAATTCACACTTTATCTTTTACTTTAATTACCCAAGTACTTGAAAATAAAACTAGCACTTATAATAAATTATTATATAATACAATTTTTAAATTTTAAAAAGAGAAAAATATTGTAACAATCAATTAATGTTACTACCAATATTATTACCAATTAATTTTACTATTAAATGGATTTATTTTCATATTTATATGGTTATAATTCTTTATATTTATTACTTTATATTTATTTCTATTTTTATATCGTTATAATTTCTCATTTTTAATGTTTTCAATTAAAAATAAAAAATTATAATTATACAAAAACAAAAATAAATATAACCATTAAATCAATATAATCAATCTAACGTTAAAATTGATTGAATAATAATTTATCCCACCTCATTTTAAAAATACTATCATATTGGCGGCGGAGAAGTGTGCAACGTGGAAGGGTTGGTGAAAGTGAATTGAGAGGAAAAACCGAAAAAGCAAAGGGGCGATGTTACCAATTAACGGTGGGAACGCAGTGTCGTCTTTAGTTGTGGTGTTGTCGACGACGCATCCCGTAAAGAAATGGCCATGTCGTTACCTCTGCGTTTTCATTCACCCTTTCTCTCTCAAGCTGTGAGTTCCATTCTCTCTCTCTCTCTGTTATTATATCAATCATGTTGTGCTGACAGCGAATGCTATTACTAAGCATGTTTCCACGATAACTTCCTTATGATGAAAACGTGCCATAGGGAAATTATTAGGAAATTATCTATTTCAAAGCTCAATTTTCTTTTGTTTCAGATTCATCATATGCTAATAATTTCCAACTCATGTGATGCGCATTGTAATGCTGTTCCTTCTGATTCATAATGTTTAACTGCTGAAATTTCTTGCTGTTATTATTAGACTAAAACATATTCTCTTCCGTTATCAATCTCGTGAAATTTTCATTTTGCATCTTTTGCTTAAATCTAAAAAATAATAATCAACACAAAATGTTGATCTCAACTCTTTTTTCTGTCAGCCCGAACCAAATGCGTATACTATTCTGTTCTGTCAATTAACTTCTAAATCTTGAAGGGAATAATACACTTTTCATTTTAAGCATCTCTCTGACAGTACTAGTCGTGTCATATCTTTCACTTAACTATGTTACTTTTCTTTCTTTTTTATTATAAATCAACCATATAACTTTTCTACACCTATTGTATGGTTTTAATGCTTGATAAGTGTATTTTTTTTTTATCTAAAGATGCAGTCTATTGGGATTGTGAGGAATGTGCTAGGGAGTATTATAACAGGCAAGTTTGCTTCCTCTTACATAGTAGCTTCTTTTCTTGCACTTGCACATAAACACTTACCTATTCAGTTCCTTACAATTGTGGCTTATTTGACAAACTGTTGCACCGTGTTCCTGATTACTTTTTCATGTCATAGGTGAAAATTGGCACTTAGTAAGAAGAGGTGGAAGACTCGTATCTCTTAAGGGTAGTGTGAAGTTTGTGCAAACAACTTGCCGAATCTCTGTCCCGGGGATATTGCCAAGAAATGATGACAAAGGCCCATCCCATATCTCGAGGGATAAGAAGGCAGTTCCAGATGCGGATCCTCCCAGTATCAAAGATGTTAACCTTTTGTATCAGTTTTTTGACCAAAGGTTGATTTTCATATTTTCATCATTTGTTCAGTTAGAAGTATATTTTAGGGCTCCATACTGTAGATGTAATATCAGTACTTTGATGATTTACATTTTGCAAAGTTACCAGTTCCCTAACTGGATTCCAACTTTAATGTACAGTACCAGGCTTATGGTATTGACTGGAGCTGGAATTAGTACAGAGTGTGGTATCCCGGACTATAGAAGGTTCTTGCTCTTCTTTGTACTACTTTCTAATATGATGAGGTTAACCAAAATGTTTATTGGAAAAAGTAAAACATTGTAATAATGCTCAGAATTACTAGTTGTTATTTTTTTTATGATATGGAAACTTTTTCCACTATTTAGCAATATGCCTGTAGGACTTTCTAAATTTTTTGGCTGTAGCATTCGTAAACTGATGGCAACAAAAGAGGATTAAATGGTTCACTTGCTTTCTTTTTTGGCCAAGTTGTCACCTATATTGTGCTTAGACCAATAATTTATTAACATATTTCATCGCATTTTGCTTGATCATATGATTTCTTGGGGACTATATGAAGATATTATTTTCCCTTTATTACAAATTGTGATGTGATATGTATAGGGCCTGTAAAAATTTTAAAGATCACTCGAAACTTTTTTTGCTTTGTAGGTCATCTGAGATTTTTGGTTGTTGGTATTATGTTTTTCTGTAAATCTTAAGAAAAACGAGATGTCTTGGCCCCTCTGGGGTTCAAATTTTTAATTTAATAACAAAGCTGCATCAGTATGTATATGTGGCAAAGAGGGTCAAAAAAAGAATAAAGTGGCGAACTATGTAATTATTTGAAACCAGATGCATGCGTCAATTGGAGGGATCCACCATCCATGCTCTGACTGTTTACCAGTGCTGATTCTGATCAACAGCCACTGTCATTTATCAGCAGAGTCAAAGAGATGTGTCATTCTTGTTGTTTAATAAGATTATTTATGCTTCATCTTCATTGAGTTTGATATCTTGAGAATATGGAATGAGTTACTAAAATTTATTATTCATGATGCCAAGTTTATCTCCTCCTTTTGTCCTTCCTTCTCGCTGATAGCAATTTATTATTTATTGCAGCCCCAATGGAGCTTATAGTTCTGGTTTCAAACCAATAACTCATCAGGTGATCTAAAGGCATGTTCAACCAAATTTTGCATCTTTTATTGTGCTGTGGTAGTGCCTGAATAAGATCGGAAAATATGGCCAACAGGCAAAAAAAATAAGAGGCTAAGGATAGGAATCTATAGATCCTTTATATTTAGATATCATTTTCCAGTTGGTTGCTTTAATGGCTTGGAATTTCTTATCATTTTCAAATACTTTAAGTATTATGGCCCAAAGGGGGGGCAAAAAAAAAGTCTGCAGTATATATGGTTGAATTATTTGAAAGAAAGAAAAATTGTTTGTGTCAACAGAATAGGATATCTGTATCTTGATGTCAGGAAAGCCAAGCAAGAAAACATAGAGCAAACGGAATTCTCTCTGATCAAAAAGGAGAGAAAAACTTCAGCTATTGACAAGTCATTAAGAATTTAGCATTAGTGTGTGCACATTTAAATTGAAGATTTATGGCAATGACAATGAAGAAATTTTGGAACAAAACTAGAGACTTTCGCCAAGATTAGTCATGAAAACTCAGAAATTCAAGGATTGACTGTTTAATCTCAAATTTCTTGTTGCGATTTTATCTTAATCTGTGCCCTTAAGTTCTCCTTTCTTTTGGCTTTATTTAAAAGGAGTTTCTACGTTCAATTCGAGCCCGGAGGCGATATTGGGCAAGGAGCTATGCTGGGTGGAGGCGATTTACAGCAGCACAACCTGGTGCTGCCCATTGTGCTTTGGCAACTTTTGAGAAAGCTGGCCGAATCAATTTTATGATTACCCAGAATGTTGACAGGTATCTACTTATTTATCAATTAGGCTTATTTGGAAAACTTGAGATATTACAGGCAACCCTACCCTGGAATTTTGTTGTATCTTGTTCTCAGGCTGCATCATCGTGCCGGTAGCAACCCATTAGAACTACATGGGACTGTATACACTGTAATTTGTATAGATTGTGGATATTCCTTTTGCCGGAGCTTATTTCAGGACCAGTTGAAGGCCCTTAATCCAAAGGTTAGTATTTTGGACTTATTTTCTTGGGAAATTTCTGTCATCATTGAATAAATGCTTAATAAGTGATTTCTATACCAAAAAAGATGAAGTGAGTTTATGACTGACAAAGTTATGATAGTTGAAAGACCTAACCCTTCATTCCAGGGATGAAGTGTATTATCATGTTGAAAGATTTAACGCTTAGATATAAGACACAATGGCTCTTGCTGGTGGATAAGTGTAGTAGTATCTGTGTAAACAGTATTTGACTAGAGGTGCTTTGGGTTGGTTTTGCTGGTGATAAAATGTTTCCCCCTCTCTTTTTTCCTATTCTCTTAAGAAGGCAAGCCTAAAACAATAGTAAAGTTGTTCCTTTGTAATCGAAAGGCCATAGTTTTGAATTCATGAAATAACTTGTTCGCAAAAATGTAAGGATAAGATTACGTACAAGGATTCTTTGACCCTTAGCATCGCAAGTTGGGGTTTCATAGGGAGTTGTTTGTTTTTTTGTTCTTTTCTATTATCTTAAATCTTAGGAAGAGAGAAATCTCAGAAGGAGAACAATGATACAGTTGGGTGCTCATCCATCTTTTGTGTAGCATGGGGAGAGCAATGATCCCATTGAATGGTTTATACTTTATAGGTTTATGATGAAATCTGATTTTTGAGAAAATAGAGGCATCAAAAAGTAGAGAGAAAAGTATGGGAGAAGACAAATATATTCAGCGAGTGATTTCAAATGGTGTGCATTTTAATACTGGATATTAAACCCCTTGTGCTTAAATGACACATACACTTTATTGCAGATGCACTTCCAGAAACTACTTTCCTAACGCATGAAACTTCCTCAAATACGTATTATTTTCTTATATTCCTTAACACTACCTATAACGAATGGTGATAATGAGACAATTGGGTGAGTGTACCATCTTCAATCTTGCAGGTGTTACTATAATTTGTACGGTACAACACTAAGAATATATTAAGACAATCAGTTGAGTTTTCTTAAGAATTATGTTTGATATGTTTCAGTCATTTATATAATTTCTCATTGCATGTGTCTGATATGGGTTCCTTGTGCTGAAAGTAGGAAATGACTTGCGTCATCCATAACTGTGGATTGAAAAGAAAAGACAAAAACAAAACTTGCTTCATTTTATCAATCCTTTAATGTAGTAGTTGGAGTTTTGTTATTCAAAACAGTAGGACTGATACATCTGTTCTGAGTTTCCCTTTTCTGACAAATCTTCAGTTTTTGCAAAATCAATGTTTTAAACCAGTGGGCAGAAGCAATTGAAAGTTTGGACCATGGAAACCCTGGGTCGGAGAAGAGCTTTGGCATGAAACAAAGACCTGATGGTGATATTGAGATTGATGAAAGATTTTGGGAGGAGGATTTTATCATCCCAACCTGTCAGAAGTGCAATGGAGTTCTCAAACCTGATGTAGGCCATCTTGCTTCTTTCAGTTGAAATTTTTTATTGTTACTTATGTGGATACTTCTGCCTGTGGGTTTTGTACGGAATTATTGCCTTCATTATTCTAGCTGGTAATAAGTGCTAAGTGGGGGCTAGAGAAGCGTACAAAATATGAATTATTGCTCTCTTTGTAATTTATATCTGAAGGAGTGAATCTCTGAGTACTCCCATCCCTCCTGCACAAAAAAGAATGGTAAAAGGAAAGAAGAAATTGTCTTGAAAGGTTGCATCTCTTGATATGTAGTCTAGCTGAATAGACCTGTATGTTCAGTTGCTTTCTGGATGCAGTGAAGCTGGCCACTTGAGCTTTGTATTCTTTCACTTAATTCTGTTTTACGTGACAAACCTTGATGTGTACTCTGCTGTATCTTTTTCTTATTTTATGCTGGCCTATCTCTTCTTGCATAAGTTCATGGCGTGTTTTAGGATTCAGGATTTTTGATAATTTAGCTTGAAGAAACAAACTACAGGTGTTTTGTTAAACAAAATTATTTTGTGAACAGAGAAATCATACTTGGTCAACCATGTATGTATAAATTTATCTGATCATTTTGATATAAGTCTTATTTTGCTAGCAACATGCAAACTCTTGTCTAGGTAAATCAAATATGAAATGTTTACAGTGTGTGTCCTTAATGTTCTAGTCATATTTTTTTCCATCTCTATAATAGCATATTCCTCTATATAATTCTTGATAGAGATATTACCCATTGTATCAAATAACTTTTGTTTATGAATATATGAGTCTTTCTTATCTGCATAATTAATAGATTTATAGGATAAAAAATCATATCCATTTTTTTTGTTTAATGGTAATGAGTCTACTTGTTGTTTTTTGTAAAGAATTGGTCGAGTTTTTTCATATGAATCAAATTTAGCGAAATATTTCTTTTGAGCCATATTATTTTCATTGATTTTACCTCTCCATTTTTGTGTTACTAATCTGGACCACCTGATATGAGATAAATCATATTGATAATTACCTATTAACCAATTTACCCATTGATTGATTACAGAATCGGGAGGGTTTTTATGTCTTAATTTGGAATGAAATATTCCCCGTGCTCCAAAAAAAGAATCCCTTATTTCATTCTTAAGAAAAAAAGATTTTCCATGATATTCAAAAACAGATCTTAACTTACACTTATATACATTAAGAATTTTGGTTTGTGATAATTTATAAAATACATAGGCCTGGGACAAAGAGGATACGTCACAAGAATTCTGTGAATTCGTACTCCTAGTATTATAAGATTTGTGTATAATCGAAAGAAAGTCAATTATATTTTGATTTGTTTTATCAGTTCTTTCTGTATTTGATTCATTATTGTAAATGGATTTATTTAGAATTTCTTTTGTTGATTTAGAAAAAAGTTGTACATTGATCCTAGGAATACTAATTATACATACAAAGATATCTATGTATACCCTTTCTACAAAAAAATTTGAAAAATGAGTATGATTTTCGGGTTAACCGATGATTTATTCTTTGTAATATATGCAAAAGATTTTTTTCCAATTCTAATCTTTTGATACCAAAAGTTGTTTTCTTCGAATTTATATTGATCTCTGAAATTTTTAATTCCCCTTTCTTTTCTTTTGTTATTTTTCCTATTTGCTTTATGATTGTCTTTGTTTTAACATTCAGATCTTTTATTTTTTTTTCTGTCAATGAACAATTTGTCCAATGAATGGATTGAATTGGCATGGGTGATTCGTAAATAAGTGGATTATTCTTAGTGATTGTAGAATCTTTTTTGCTTTCAATCGATTCCTTTTTTTTTTTGAATTTAAGTATAAATAAGTAATTCAGGAGTTGTTTTCTTTTTTCATTTATAACTAGAATACTTTTGCAAATATTTTTTATCATCCATTTTGTTATTGCTTTTGAGACATTTAAAAATAATTTAGTTCTTTCATTTAAAACTAGAAAAAAATCATTTTTCAAATTTTTCGTCTTTCTTTTGAGTTCTTTTAAAATAGGATAAAAAAATGAAAGCCGATCTCGGGGATAACCAGAAAAAGGCAATTCTACTTCCCCCCCCCAAATTGTTAAAAAACAAAAGTTTTTTTTTTTCATTGGATTTTTTTTTTCCTTTTCCGAGGATTCTAGATTGGATCGATGCCAAGGTTTAAGACGAAAAGGGAATAAGATCTTTATCTGAATACCATCTGTTAGCCATTTTTTTGGAAATTCTGTTTCGGATAATTGAACGCCATTATAGGTGCATTTAACATACATTTCTCTATTCCAATCCCGAAAATCTTCTGACCATTCGGGAAATTGAAATAAAAGTATACGAACGATATTTTTAGTTATTATTAATGAGGGTAATATAAGATATTTTCTAAGAATTGATTGGGTTATTAATAAAAAACCTCGTATTGCTTGAGCAAATAGAACGTCATCCCAGGCTTCTGCTATTTCTATACGTCTTTTTGCCTCTTTTTCTTTTTTTTTTTGTATTTTACTCTCTCCCTTTTTATCACTTTCTTTTGTCTTTATCTCTGCCGTAGAATCTGGAATTTTTAATTCTGTCTTTTTCTGCATCCAATTTTTGAACAGAAAAAATATTTTTATTGACTCGTAAATAAAAAAATAAAAGAAGGGAGTTTTATCTATTTTGTCCAAAAAAAGGGGGGAATGCGGACTTTCTTGAAACAGTTTCCACGTGACTGTTTTACGTCTTTGAGCGCGTATAGATCCTGTTACTATGTCTCGTCGAAAATCCGGTTGTTGTGCATAACGTATTAAAGCCAATTCCCCTTTTTTATCGGTATTATGGGTATCCTTAATATCAGTATAAGTATCGTCATTTTTTGATTTTTTAGTTAAAATCACTACACGTTTGGCTTTTCTGGAACGAATTTGATAATTTTCTATTTTCCCTCCCAGTTGTTCCAACTCGTCAATTAATTTGTATGACCACCGAGGAACTTTTTTTACCGATTTCATCTATTCCAAAACATTTTTTTTTTCTCTTAACGATTGTTTTATCATTCCTATCAATTCGAATTGTGTTGAATAAAAATTTTATTTTCGTTTTTCGTTTTTCGGAGTACATTTTTACTTGTTCTGAAAAAAAAAAAAGTGTTTCATAATTCAAGCTTGATACTGTTTTTTCGGAAAATTTACTGATTAACTTAAAAAAAAAAAACAAATTTCAGTTAATAATGATTTTGTATCAAATATATCTATTTTTTCTTCAAATTCTGGATAATTACTATTAAAAAAACAATTATTATGATTAGGAATATAAAGAAATATACCCTGAATCTTATTTATCAAAATGTGATTTTTTGTATAAGTTTCATTTTTCATTGAGGTTGAAAAACTTTTTTTGATTCGTCCTCGAAAGGATCCCCTCAATAAAGGATCATATGTTTTAATTAAGTATTTTGTTTTGGTTTCATCATTACACAATCGGATTCTATTTTCAAATATATCCAGAGGAATAAATTCTGTATCCAGAACTTTTGTTGCCCTATTTAAAAATTCATTGCTGAGTTTTTTTTTTTTTTCTTCATTATTAGAGTTCCAATAATTAGAAAATGGATCATAAGATATTTTTTCCCCTGTAAAAAGAAAAATTCTTTTTTCCATCATTTTAAGAAAAGTAAACAAATTGGGTGGATATGTAAAAGATATTCTTTCTTTTCCATCGCTTTGATATATACTAAAAAAAATTTGTGAAATTTCACTTCTTATAACATTTTCAAATCGATCATTTTTTATATATCGCAATGGACGAATTCTTCGGTTAGAATCAAAAAGAGTTCTTACAAGATATTTTTGTAATCTGAAGATATTTTTTTCACGGTCTATTTTGTACAATTTCTTTTTTTTTTCAAAAAAAGATAAGGAAAAAGATCATTTTCGGTGGATCCCTTTTGTTTTTTTTTTGTATCAAATTCCCCTCCCTTTTTTTGAAATTCTTTCAATTCCGTATCCGTAGTAAGAAAGGGCAGTGGTATTCTGCCGAAATAGTATAAGCAGGTAACAAAAAAAAAAACAATAAAGGTTTGAGACATTAAATTTTGAAACTCTGACATAATGAATCTATTTGATTGCATGGGTAGATTTTGTTAAAAATAACAATGTATTGTTACTTCGAAACATGTAAAGATTTATTAATCTTATTAATATTGAACTTGGTAAAAAAAGGGGGTTTAATAACTGAAAAAAAAAATTATTCAAGAAAATTCTTTGAATGCGAAAATTACGTATTGAGTTTGAGTTAATTGTTGAATAATGGCTTCAAAATCGTTTGTTCTAGATCTTTAGACCAACCAACAGATTTGAGATGGAATAGAAATGGAACTTGTAAAGATACAACAACCATATAGTTTCAAGATGTACCTGATCCATGGTCAATGAGATACCTGAAAACAAGTATAAAAATGTCATCGTAACTCACATTTATAAATCATCATCAACAAGTCAACAACCACCGCCAAGCATCATCAAACTAAGTAGGGTTGACTACATGGATCAATTCCTTTGAGCTATATGAAAAAACCAAATTTTCACTAAAGACAAACACGAGAGCAAAATCAATTCATGTACTATTGTACTCGATCCAACTGATCAACATGATCCAATAAATAGTGTGTTAACCAATATTTCCATTGAGTCATTGACAATTTTCAAGATCCATAACAAAATCATGTTCAGCAAAACTAATTCTGAAGTTTCACAACTTCCTCAATTTAAGTGTTTGTTCACAAACAAATGTTAACGTATCACGTTATAGACTCAAAATCAGCCTACAAGTCTAATGTTTTTCTCACAAAATGGCTAGAGTATAAATTATAATAGAAAAAGATTCAAGTCCAGAAACTTAAAGCTCGCTAAGAAATCAATAACAAGCTTCAGTATAATTTGCTCATCATTTTCAATGCCCCATTAGAAGAAAAATGATTTAGTTGAAAAATAAGTTAACAGATATCTATCCGATGCAGCTTGACACAACTACATGATTATCAATTTGGTTCACTGATGTAATGTAATGACTCAAGAATACTCACACACCGTACAAATGGATACAGTCAAGAATCATCACATGTCAATACTAAGAACATGTTAAGAGTATTTTCAAGGACCAAATAGTTAGTTTTCAAGAACCATCACTTGTAGCATTTTAAAAGACTGACTCAAAAACCTTCTCATTTCTTCAAAAACGTACCAACTGAACTGAACTAAAAAGAGATGAACGCAACATTTATAAAACCAAACCTTTTTTGCCAGGCATTTGCTTGCCATCTTTAAGGTAAAATTCGCGAATATCGACCATAGTCCTGCCTTGCCAATTCCTCACAGAAACCCTCCGATTCTTCGAAATCTACAAGACGGGAACACATTTTAGAAAAAGGAAAAACCCTAGTAAAGGAGTTTTGTTTTCAAGAACCAACCTCGCAGACGACGATGGAGTCAAGGTCGTCATCGGAATCTTTCTTGATGGACTTCTTGGGAGGCGCGTGACCTTCGGAGTCGCCGTCGGAAGCACCGTCGTGCTCCTCCTTCCTCTTCCCCTTTCCAGACATTTCTCCAAAGCAAAACTATCTCTGTGTGTGTGAGTGTGAAGTGAAGGATTAAAGGATTGGAATAACGAAGGAAATAGATGTATTTATAGAAGAATGAAATTGAAAGAGAGTTCAAGAGAGCCAAAAATCTCAAAACCTACATACCCTTTTGGCGCCTAAACGTTACTTCAATAATCAGAGAGTCACTCCCCGGTGACTTGGGGATGCGAACACTAGTACACTACACGCTTTCTAACTCGGCGTTTTCAGTGTTTCGTTTATTTTTAGTATTTTTTTTTTTGGAAATATTTGTTATTTTAAATGATATAATTTTATGTTATTTTAAGATATTATTTTGATTTATATTTAAGAATTTTTTATATTTTTTCTCTTTCATAAAATTAGAAAGAGAAATAAAAAAGAGAAAAAATCATCAACTGTATAATTAATCGACGTCGTCTCAAGTAAAATGACATGGTACAAATGTTTTTCTTTGTTTTTTCTTTTCGGCCTTTCTTTTTGGGTAATGTTGTGATTCTATTGTCATTAAATTGGGCCTTAGGTTTTTGTTGAGAAAGATCATTTGAAAATTTCAATTACATCTATGTGTTTAACTTGGATTATGTTTTTTCCATTTTTTATTTAATTTGGTTTAGTTTGATAGACCTATATGAAAGATGGCTCTCCCAATACTATTTTTTCTATACTCATAATCAAATTTGAAATTTGAAAATAAATTTTTTTTAACTTGAATCAATAGTTATTAGTTATATTTATTTCTTTTATTGCTTAAGTTTTTTTTTATCAATTTCACTTTCCTTTTCTAATATTATGATATTTTACTACGTAGTTTTTTTCTTTGAGAAGAAATGGAGTTTTTGTTTTAGTTTATATATGGACGACTAGTATTTGGAATGAGAGTAACCTACAATGACCGGGAAAACCCATGAATACGTTTGAAGGGATTTTTGTGGGAACAAATATTTGATTGGCATCATTCCAGAAAGTTCGAACAAGGAATGTAATGATTTAACAATGGGAACCGGATGCAATCAAGTGGGAGAGGCTCAAACTGTCATACCTTTGGGTGGTATTTGGTACACGAGAAAATTTTTGTTACCGGGAATAAATATTTTCTGAGAAAAAAGTTGTAAATTTTTTTTACCAGGTAAGTTAAAAAAAAATATTTGATATGTCAAAATTTCACCGAAAAAATAAAGTGAATTTGACTGATGTTATGATTGGATGATTGTAAAATTTTGATGGAAAAATGTATTAAAATTACAAAATAACCCCCAAATTTGAAAATTTCTCATTATCTTGTGTTTGCATTCTCTCTCAACGTCATATCTGTCTCTGCTATCCCTTGTGCATTTTCGTCACAGCAAAGTCTCAAGAAGTTGCCACCGATTGGAAAAAAAAAAAGCTAACCACCTCTACAATGGCTAAATTTTGCAAGCCATTCATGTACAAAGTGAAAACTCGGACAACATATTTTCCCAAACACCTTTTTTCTGATCCCCCTACCAAACACAGCGATATTATTTTTCCAATCCTAGTTGCCTGGCCAATTTTTTTTTGCCCCCTACCAAACAGCCCCTTACATCAACGTAGGCGCAATATTATTTACAAAGAAATATCTCTTGATTTCATGGCCCAAGCCTCTAAGGCACCACTGAAGCTAATTATTGATGGGGCGTTTAGTAGAGGAAAAAAAAAATTTATCGAGAAAAATAATTTTCAGGAATATGGTAGGAAATTTTTTTCTAGGTAAGTTACTAAAAGGTATTTGGTAGGCCAAAATTTTTCTGAAAATGTTGAGTTAATTTTACTAATGTTGTGTGTTAATTTTCCCACCACATGAGAAAAAATAATTCCACCCCTTCAATGGTAATTTCCCCCAACCATTTTACATAGAAAAACAAATGAGGGTAAAAAAAAATTCAGCCATATTTTTACTTCACCTCCTACTAAATATAAGGAAATAATTTTCCCTACCCTATTTTTCTAAGAAATTTTTTTTTCACCTCCTACCGATCACTTCTTATGTGTTAGTTTTAGACAAAGAATTTAATGTTTCTGCTAAAAAAAGTTCTTTTTTTTTTATACATAGGAAATAACAACAAGCTACACTACAACTGGGTAACTATTCGGGGCCACGCAACACCCCTATTATCCCTACCTAGCAGCTCCAAACAACCTTCCGGAGGGGAAGAAAACAGTTGGGTGTCCCAATCAAAGCCATGAGCAGAACCCGCTAGCCAGTCTGTTATACCATTGCCTTCCCTGTAGACATATGTTAGAACCACTTGCCAATCTTGGCTGAGAAAACCTTTAACTCTGTTCACCAGGTTAACCAGGGGATGATTGGAAAAAACGTCTTCTTCCACCAGCTTTATAGCCACCTGAGAATCACTCTCCAAAACCAACCTCCTAATACCTTGATTCCACAAAATTTGCAAGCTTATAAGTATTCCCCACAATTCAACTTTGACAAAGCTGCCATCCCCTAAGTTTTTTGAAAATCCCATGATCCAGCGTCCAGAGCCATCACGAAACACTCCACCACAGCCACTTTTCCTATTGTATCTCAGGGCAGATCCATTAGTGTTCATTTTTTCCCAACCAGGGGGAGGTGAACCCATCTGATGAGAATCTCAGCCTTATGCTTCTCCAATAGGCCAGCCTTCTTATAAGCAATTTTGGCATCTAAAAAATTCATTAGAAAAACAGTAGCAGCTCTAGCCACTTCATCATGGCTGCTACTCCTATTCTCAAACACCAATGTATTCCTTTTTTCTCCGAATATACCAACACACAATACCAAACATAAGGTTACCTGTACCATACTCCAGAAAGTTTTCCTTTGGATGCAAGTTCAGGCTCATCCACTCCTTTAGTTGCAAGTTGTTAAAGCTAGGCAGCTTATTTGATTTAATGAATTTTTTCCAGATGGATTGGACCCAACCATAGTCTCTCAGTGCATGAAGGCAGTCCTCAGACCATGAACCACATCTAGGGAAAGAATCAGAATCTGACATATGTCTAACTTTCCTTCTATGGTTCGTTAGGAGGCTTTCACTAAGCAGCAATCAAAGAAATTTTTGTATTATGGGAGGTCCATCCCAACTCCAGATTGCATTCCAGTTTGGCTGAGCTAGCATAGATCCCTCAGCATGCAAACTTCCAAAGGTAGAAGATGTAGAAAATTTTCCATCCTGAGTGAAATCCCAGGTTACTTTGTCCTCTCCATTCTCAGGGTGAGGAGGGCAGGTATTCACAATGTGGCTTAAAGCTTCTGGGGATAAATTGTTACAAAAGCTCTGGCAATTCCACTCCCCAATATGACTCACCATGTGGCTCACAGCAGCATCCATTTGCTCAGCAAGGATCGATTGGACAACATGGAATTTCATAAGGCCAATAAATAACCATTTGTCATTCCAGAAAGAGGTGGCTAGGCCATTTCCCACCATGATCCGAGATCCATTATACACCTGAGGCCAAACTCTAGTAATCCCCTGCCATAAGTTAGATACTCCTAGTTTTTTCCTTATATCTGGGATAAGAGCCTCCCCCACTTTGTATTTATTCCTCAACACTCTAGCCCAAAGCTCATTGTTGTGGGTTAAGATCCCATGCCCAATCTTCATTAAACATGCTTTGTTAGTTTGCCTCAAACTTCTCACACCAAGACCCTCATCTTTCTTAGCTCTGCAAACTGTATTCCAAGGAAGGGCATGGACCTTTCTATTACCTTGGCTTGAACCCCAAACAAAAGTTCTCATTTTCTGCTCCACAACATCACAAGTACCAAGAGGTATCAGCGAAGTTTGCATAGAGTAGATGGGGAGAGAAGAGAGCACTGCTTTTGTGAGAACAACTCTCCCTGCCATAGACATGGATTTCTCTTTCCAGGCACTCAGTTTGGTGTTGGTCTTATCTAAAATATATCTACAGGTGCTCTTGTTGACCCTCCTATGGAAAATAGGGACTCCAAGGTATTTTCCCATATCAGGGGTAGGAATGAAGTTCAAAGCTTGGCAAATTTCACCTCTTCTAGCATGGTTCACGTTTTTGGAAAAGAACACCCGGTCTTGCTATGGCTGACTTTTTGACCAGAAGCTACACAGAAATGGCCTAAGATGCTAGTAATCATCTCTGCTTGACTTAGGGAAGCTTCTGTGAAGAGAAAAAGATCACTCGCAAAGAATTGGTGGGAAATTGGTGGGCCATTTTTCCCAAGGGACACAGGACTCCATTTCTTTTGATTTACTGCTAAAGATATGATGTGTCCTAATCTTTCAATACATAGTACAAATAGGTAAGGGGAAAGGGGATCCATTTGCCTAATTCCTCTAGATGGCCTGAATTATTCTGTTTGGGCTCCATTTCCAAAGCAGATTCATAACAGAGGAGGAGACACAAGCCATGATGAGCTTATTCAGAGATTCTGGTAAACCTGAAGCCTGAAGGGTATCCTGCAGAAAACCCCATCCAAGTCTATCATAGGCTTTCTCCAGATCTACCCTGATAGCCATCCACCCTTTCTTCCCCTTCTTATTTCTCATGGTATGGATTATTTCCTGGGTTATGATTATGTTGTCAGAGGCATGTCTTCCTTTTACGAAGCTACATTGATTAGGCATAATGAGATTCCCCATATGGTTCTTAAGTCTTGAGGCAATCAACTTCGTAGCTACTTTGTAAATAACATTGCAAAGGCTGATAGGCCAGAATTGGCTTAAAACTTTCGGATTATCCAGCTTAAGGATTAGACAGATCAGAGTTTGGTTCACACCTGCCACTTTGTTTGGATCAGCAAAGATGTCTTTAATAAGACTATACACAGACTCCCCCACTTTCCCCCATTGAGACTGGAAAAATATGGCATGCAACCCACCATGCCCAGGGGCCTTGAACAGATGCATACTGAAGATCGTATTCTTAACCTTTTCTATGCTACGGGCTTCTCCAATGTTCATCCAGCTCGGGCTAGACAAGGCTGGTAACATACTACCAACACACAGGCTAGGTTTAGATATAGAATCCTCTGTATAAAGCTTCTTGAAAAAATTAACTGCAAGCTTTTTCAATTCAGTAGGATTTTCCACCCAGTCACCTTCCTCATTCTTAAGGCACTTCACTTTATTTCTTTTAGTTCTTGCAACAGTGGCTGAATGAAAGATCTTAGAGTTTTTATCACCAAATGCAAACCATTTACACCTAGAGCGTTGGAACCAAGTAAGCTCCTCTTGAATGTAGATAGTGTTAAGCTCCTTTCCATAGGGATCTATGGAGCTGTTTGTAAGAACCCGCACCGTTAATTAAGGAATTTAATTAATAAATTATGAGAAAATAGGAAATGATTCCATAATTGACCCTAATAATTATTACGAGGCTTTAATAATTATAGTAAGTGATTACGAATGCTGAAAGTCGTTTTTCGGAAGAAAAGTGCAGAAAAAGTATCGAAAAAGTACCGGTTCTGCTAGTCGGTATAAATGCGTACCGAAAAAGTATCCCAGAAAATTATAATAAGTGCATGATAATTACTAGAATAATATGTAGGAGTTGTAAAACGAGTTTCAAGTCCAAATAATGAGAACTGGTGCTAAAAACCGGTACTCGCTTTGGAAAGCGCGTACCGAAAAGGTGCTCCGAAAATTATAAGAAAAATATGATAATTCTTGTAAAATTGAGTAGGTTAAGAATCCAGATTTTGGGAATAAAATTCAAAGCGTAGCAATTAAAGTTAATACTGCGTGTTAATCTGTGAGTGGGCTATATATACCCTCTTTAAGGGCACTCAACCCTAGAAAACAGACTTTTGAGCGTGAGTGTTGGCTGAGCAGGTTCTTGAGCACTGTTCCATTGCCCTGGTGCCTCCTTGTGTGAGCTTGAAGTCTTTCTTCCACTTTTCTTCATCAAAATGCCTTACTTGAGTAAGAGTGACCCTTGAGGTTGAGTGTGAGGGTTTATTTCTGAGTGGTGTCCACTGTGTTGGTGGTGTTTGGGAGCTGTGTTCTGAGTTGGGGTGAAGGGGTTCATTTTCTTGGTGCTTGATGCTCCAAGAAGCTACCTTGTAAAGGAAAGATCCCACCATATTGCTCCATTTTCGCATCCTGTCCTGGTCAGAACCTTGGAGTAGTCTTGTGAGCTCCAAGAGCACCCTTTGTTGGCTGGTTGTGCTTGGGTGAGTGGTTCAACCCTTGATCTTGTGTTTTGATGCTTAAAAATGGAACCTTGATGCATGTAAAGGTTAAAAGATGATAACTTAATGTTGGGGTTGGTCAAACACACCTAGAAATGCATGTTTAAGTGTCTAGAATCAGTAAAAACCCAACCTTGGGAGGATATCTTCACGAAATGCAGTTTCTGCATTCTGTCGTGAAATATCCGGATATCTGCCCGAGAAATATCCGGATATGTGATATCCGGATATGGGATTTGGATAGGATATCTGGATATTGTATATCCGTATATGTATAGTGAGATATCCGGATAATGCATATCCGTATATGGTCCCGAGGAATATCCGGATATTCTGGGATTTCATAGAACAGTAGCTGTGCTGTGTGTACAGTAGGCTATTGGGGGTTAGTGGACCCTAGATTGATGAAGTTGAACTTCTGTAATTAATGAACTAAGTCAGAATCAAGTGATTAAGGGCTTATGGCTTGGTATGGAGCCTTAAGACGTAAAACGTAAAGGAAAGGCGTTGTCTTTAAGTTATATGCTTGTGGTGCATTATTATTGATGTAGTATTGGTCCATAACAGATTGTGAATCTGCTGTGTTTGGACTTTGAGTTGTGGACTCTTGGCTTTGGGTGTTAGCTTGCAAGGTAAGCTTTCGTGTCCTCGGTTTAGCCATGTTGTGGTTCCACCATGTCCCATGGGGGTATGGTTATATGCATGTTGTTTTACATGCTTTGGATATTTGAAATGTTGTTGAGCTTTATGTGTAATGGCTTCTAATATACATGTGTTGTTTCATCTTGACGGTAAGCCTGAGTATGTGGCGTCATACGATATGGTGATCCGGGGTGAATGCAAGTGGCGTCTTGCACTAGTGTGGGTATTTGGCGTATATAAATCCTGCATTTCTCTGGCCAGTAGAATAGAATTGACACACATGACATGATTATCTGCTGCATTGCACTATTTTAGAAATGATATTGATGAACTGCTTTTAAACTTATATTGCACATGTAAGTGAGCTTGGGGTGGAAGATCCTTGAGGACCCCTTGTCTTACTGAGATTTCTTGTTTAGAGATCTCACCCCACGTTTAGGGAATGCTTATTTCAGGTTCAGGTAATATGGTGACTGATGCCTCTGGCGGCAGGAGGCCAGAGCTTAGCTGATTATGATATTATGTTGTATTGCTGCCATGACTGGATATGGGTGTTGTTTATGTTTTCCGCTATTTATGATTATGTTGTTGTTGAGACTGATGTTGGGCATGTTGCCTTATTTGAGTGAGCATGGGGATTGTCCATGACACTTTTGTTAGTACTTTTAGATTGGAGTTGTATAAACTGTTAGATGGTCCGGTCTACGTTGTTGTAGTTCCGTGACTAGAGCCACACTTTTATTATCTATGTTATGAGGTATTTCAGTTAGCTGTTTTATTGCACTTACATACAGGCGATATTTTA
This sequence comes from Gastrolobium bilobum, assembly GCF_033153095.1. Lineage (NCBI taxonomy): Eukaryota > Viridiplantae > Streptophyta > Magnoliopsida > Fabales > Fabaceae > Gastrolobium > Gastrolobium bilobum. Next base: position 188,243 of record NW_026896571.1, read on the forward strand.
TTAATTGATTAATAAGCAAGTTGGTAATGATAATGACATCATAATTGAAAAGAAAAAGATATTCCGCATTTTTAATTAAGCGCTGCTTAATACGATAGTATGACAACATTACCGGATATATACGGGGTGTTACATTTATGGTACCAGAGCAGGGCCTCTCTTCCAGTACGGTGTGGTTCGAGGACGAACCAGGCAGAAGCTGGTAGGCATGTAACATCCCGAGCGCTGACTAGGGCGGGGAGTGATCGCCGGTGCAAAGAGGCACGGACAAGGAGCGACTCCTGACAGGCTTCCAGTGTGGGGTTACATGCATGAATGAATCGAATCGACACCCGAAAAAGAGGGATTCTAATGACTGTGCAGGTATGAGACTGCACAGTTTGGGATAACTTATAAGAATTAATTGGTACTACCTATACTAACAAGATGCATCTGCTTTTCGGTAGCCTGGAACAGAAGAACTCCACAGTTAAACGTGCTTGACTTGGAGCAATTCTGGGATAAGTGACCTCCTGGGAAATTTTCCCGGGAAGTGTTGGAATGAGGAAAAAGCACACTGAAAAATCTCGTGTTAGTATGTGAGGATAGTCATTGATTTTTGAAGCGGTCGGGCGTTATAAGTGGTATCAGAGCAATGGTTCGAGGGAAAAGCCTGTATGTATTGCAATAGTTAGGATGTTTGGTTGTGTCTGTCTTGTGTGTTTACTCCGTCGAATTTTATTATGATACTGCATATGTAATCGCATTGCGTGGGCCTGATCAACTCATAATTTGTGTAACTTGTGCAGAGTCATGGTAAGGTCCGGGAGAACACGAGAGACTTCTGAGGATCAACCTGATCCTATCCTGACTGCATTGGCTGAGATGCGTGCGGCTAGGTTAGCCGATCAGGAGGCCACTAGATTGGCCAACGCGGCAATGATGGATGCTGTTCGCGAGGCGAACCGGATAGCCGCAGAAGAGGTTCGTGAAGCGAACCGGAGGACCACTGAGGATGTCCTCGAGGCGAACAGGATGACGAACATGACGATGATGAGAGTCATGTTGGAGGAGATGAGGGCTGGTCCTGCTGTAGGGCAGGCACCACCGCCACCACCGCCGCCGCCGCCGCCTCCACCTAGTGTTCAGGATGAGAGCCTGAGTCACATTGGCAGTGCTGCTCATGTCGCTGAGACGAGGGAGACTCTTGTAGAGCCTGCTGAGGATCGTGATGTGATAGATCGCCGGCTGAATGCTTTCAGGAAGCATAAGCCACCTGTGTTTGAGGGGTCTTTGGATCCTATTGCTGCTGCGAGATGGCTGGAGTCGCTGGACAAGATATTTCGGGTCATGCAATGTACAGATCCACAGAAGCTGATGTTCTCGACTTACATGCTGGAAGGCGATGCCCATGAGTGGTGGACGAACACCTCTCGTGCTTATGAGATACAGGGTCGTGTCATGACGTGGCCATTCTTTGAAGAGTGCTTTTTGGGCAGATACTTTCCCTACGATGCGCAAGAGAGGAAGCAGGGGGAGTTTGATAGATTGGTTCAAGGCTCGATGTTTGTTGACGAGTACCTGGCCAAGTTCAATGAACTGGTGAAGTTTGCGCACTTCCGGATGGTTCCTCCTACCCCGATGTTTTTGGCTGCTAAGTTCCGTAGAGGACTTAGTGAGGTGATTGCTGAGCATATTGCTGGAGTTGCTTCGAGGGACTTTGGTACACTGGTTCAGCAGTGTAAGGACATTGAGGATGTCTGCATAGCGAGTAAGGCCAAGAAGGCCAAGGTCGACGAGACCAAGGGGACTGTTGGTTCCACTCCCGTTTCTACATCTTGGAAGGACAGGAAGTTTGCGGGGAAGGGCAAGGGTAAACAGTTGGCGACTAGGCAAGCGCCTGGTCAGTTCAAGAGAACTGCTTCACAACAGGGGAGTTTTGCTAGGCCTCCTTCCACTCCGAGATGTGCGGGGTGCGGAAAGGAGCATGTTGGTCGTTGTGCTTCGGGTCAGTTGATCTGTTTCCAGTGTGGCAAGGAGGGCCACTTCTCTAGAGACTGTCCATCATCAACGGCGAGAGCTGCAGCTTTTTAGGAAGTTCCTTTGCAGATGGCTCCGATGGCTTTTACTTCGGCACCGGTAGTGCCACCTTCTGTTGGGCGTGTGCACACCTTGGATAGGCAGCAGTTGGACCGCGCTCCGAACCTTGTTAGAGGTATTGTGTCTATTGGTGGTATTGTTGTTGATGCATTGTTTGACTCCGGGGCTACGCATTCGTTTGTTGCTACCCCGATTGCTTTGGGGCTTGAGTTGCCCATGTCTGTGCTTTCTCCACCGTTGCGGGTGACTACCGCCACCGGAGAAATTTGTGATTCTACCACTGTGCATCGCGATGTAGCGTTTCAGTGGGATGGCCGTGAGTTCTCGGTGGATCTGATAGGATTGTCGATGGCCAACTTGGAGATTATTCTGGGCATGGATTGGTTGTCTAGAAATTGTGCACTGATTGATTAGTGTGAAAAGCGCGTGGTGATGTCTCCGTGTGATTCCACAGCTAGTTCCTCACCATATATTTCATTGCTGCAGGCTAGGAAGGCCTTGAGAGCAGGGGCATTTGGTTGTCATGTTGGGAGGTTTGGTGAGTGGGGCGCAGGAGGATATCACTGGCATTCCTATGGTGGGGGAGTTCCTCGAGGTGTATCCTGAGTTTCCGCCACAGCGGGAGATAGAGTTCTCCATTGACTTGTTGCCTGGTGTGGGGCCGATTTCTTTAGCTCCATATCGGATGTCGCCACCGGAGTTGGCAGAGCTGAAGAAGCATATTGAGGATCTTTCAGCGATAGATTTCATTAGACCGAGTGTGTCTCCTTGGGGAGCACCGATTATCTTTGTGAAGAAGAAGAACGGGACATTAAGATTGTGCACCGACTACAAACAGTTGAACAAGGTGACGATCAAGAACAAGTATCCCCTTCCTCGGATTGATGATCTGTTGGATCAGCTCAGGGGTGCTTGCATGTATTTCAAGATTGATCTTCGGTCCGGATACCATCAGATTCGGGTGAAGCCGGAGGATGTCCCGAAGATCGCGTTTCGTTCGAGATATGGTCATTTTGAGTATTTGGTGATCCCGTTCGGACTCACCAATGCGCCGGCAGTGTTCATGGATTACATGAACAGGATTTTCCAGCAGTATCTGGATCAGTTTGTGATCGTCTTCATTGATGACATTCCGATTTACTCCAAGACTGAGGAGGAGCATGCGGAGCAGCTGAGGATAGTTCTGCAAGTGCTGAAGGAGAAAAAGCTTTATGCTAAGCCTTCTAAGTGTGAGTTTTGGCTCAAATCAGTCAAGTTTCTGGGGCATGTGATTTCAGCAGATAGAGTTGCAGTAGATCCCAACAAAATTGAGGTCGTACTGGATTGGGAGAGGCCCAAGAAAGTTACAGAGGTGAAGAGCTTCTTAGGTTTGGCAGGTTACTATCAGAGGTTCATCAAGGGATTCTCCATGATGGTTCTCCCTTTGACTCGCCTTACCCGAAAGAAGACTCCATTTGTGTGGACTCACGAGTCTGAGGCGTGCTTTCTGGAGTTGAAGGAGAGATTGACTACTTCGCCTGTGTTGGTCCTTCCTGATCCTGAGGAGTCGTTTGAGCTTTACTGTGATGCTTCTGGAAAGGGTTTGGGCTGTGTGTTGATGCAGTCCGGTAGGGCTGTTGCCTTTGCTTCGAGGCAGTTGAAGCCTCATGAGGAGAACTACCCGACTCATGATTTGGAGTTGGCTGCGATTGTGTTTGCTTTAAAGATTTGGAGGCATTACCTGTTTGGCATGCCGTTTGCGGTGTTCAGTGATCACAAGAGCTTGAAGTATCTGTTTGATCAGAAAGAGCTGAACATGAGGCAGAAAAGATGGATGGAGTTTCTGAAGGACTACGACTTTGAGTTGAAGTACCATCCTGGCAAGGCCAATGTGGTAGCTGATGCCTTGAGTCGGAAATCCGTGAGTCTATCCAGTTTGACGATGGGTGACTTCGACCTCATAGAGAAGTTTCGAGATCTGAAGGTGACCACCTTATTTGGGGGTTCACTTATTGAGATGGAGACTGTGAGAGTCAGGAATGAGCTAATGGAGAGGATCCAAGAGGCGCAAGTGCAGAGAGAGTGTCTCGACTACGTGAAGAACCAAGACGGTGTGTCTTGGAATGAGGATGGACTTCTGTTGTTTCAGAAGCGTGTTGTGATTCCTCGAGGTCCCTTTACCGAAGAGGTTAAGGCGGAGGCCCACAAGGGACAGTTTACTGTTCATCCTGGTGCTACGAAGATGTACCAAGACCTAAAGAGAAATTTCTGGTGGCCAGGAATGAAGAAGGACATAGTTGTGTATGTGTCCAAGTGTTTCATCTGCCAGAAGGTGAAGATTGAACACCAGAAGCCGTCTGGTAAGCTTCAACCTCTTGAGATTCCAGAGTGGAAATGGGAGAGCATTTCCATGGACTTCGTTGTGGGTTTGCCGAAGACTCAGGTTGGCTGTGACTCGATATGGGTCATTGTGGACAGATTGACAAAGTCTGCCCAATTTCTTCCAGTGAAGGTGAGCTTCACTACAGAGCAGTTGGCCAAGCTTTACGTTCGCGAGATTGTGAGGCTTCACGGGGTGCCCGAGAGTATCATTAGTGATAGGGACCCGAAGTTCACATTTCGGTTTTGGGAGGCACTGCAGGGAGCTTTTGGTACGCAGTTGAGACTGAGTACAACCTATCACCCTCAGACTGATGGACAGACTGAGCGGACTATCCAGACCTTGGAGGACATGTTGCGGGCTTGCACGTTGGAGCAGGGCTCGACATGGGATAGGTACCTTCCATTGGTGTAGTTTTCGTATAACAACAATTTCCATGCTAGCCTGGGCATGGCACTCTACGAGGCGCTCTACGGTAGGAGGTGTCGTACACCTACCTGCTGGTCTGAGGTTGGGGATCGTGAGTTGTTTGGCTTGGACTTTGTCCAAGATACCACCCTGCAGATCCAGATGATCAGGGAAAAGCTGAAGCAGGCGCAGAATCGCCAGAAGAGCTACTACGATGTCAAGCATCGTCACTGGAGTTCAGTGAGGGTGAGCACATGTTTGTGAGACTTTCACCTGTCACCAGTGTTGGACGACCACTCGGAGTGAGGAAGCTGAGCCCGCGGTTTATTGGGCCATACCAGATTCTTGGTAGAGTAGGACCTGTTGCCTACCGGCTTGTCTTGCCTCCGAACTTGGCTAACATCCACGACGTATTTCACGTGTCTCAGCTTCAGAAGTACATAGCAGATCCATCGCACGTGGTACAACCTGATGATGTGGAGATTCGGGAGAACCTAAAGACTCTCGTCGGACCACTAAAGATTCTCGATCGTAGCGAGAAGCAGCTGAGGAGCAAGATCATTCCGATGGTCAAAGTGCAATGGACAGGAAGAACTCCTGAGGAGTGTACCTGGGAGCGAGAGGACGAGCTTCTCTGGCAGTATCCCGACTTCCGAGACAGGTATATTCTGATTTTGAGGACAAAATCCTAAAAAGGTGGGGTGAATATAATAACCTGCACCGTTAATTAAGGAATTTAATTAATAAATTATGAGAAAATAGGAAATGACTTCATAATTGACACTATAATTATTATGAGGCTTTAATAATTATAGTAAGTGATTAAGAATGCTGAAAGTCACTTTTCGGAAAAAAAAAGTGCAGATACGGGTTCTGCTAGTCGGTATAAATGCGTACCGAAAAAGTATCCCGGAAAATAATAATAAGTGCATGATAATTACTAGAATAATATGTAGGACTTGTAAAACGAGTTTCAAGTCCAAATAATGAGAACTGGTGCTAGAAACAGGTACTGGCTTTGAAAAGCGCGTACCGAAAATGTGCTCCGAAAATTATAATAAAAATATGATAATTCTTGTAAAATTGAGTAGGTTAAGAATCCAGAGTTTGGGATTAAAATGCTAAGTGTAGCAATTACAATTAATACTGCGTGTTAATCTGTGAGTGGGCTATATATACCCTCTTTAAGGGCACTCAACCCTAGAAAACAGAATTTTGAGCGTGAGTGTTGGCTGAGCAGGTTGTTGAGCACTGTTCCATTGCCTTGGTGCCTCCTTGTGTGAGCTTTAAGTCTTTCTTCCACTTTTCTTCATCAAAATGCCTTACTTGAGTAAAAGTGACCCTTGAGGTTGAGTGTGAGGGTTTGTTTCTGAGTGGTGTCCACTGTGTTGGTGGTGTTTGGGAGTTGTGTTCTGAGTTGGGGTGAAGGGGTTCATTTTCTTGGTGCTTGATTCTCCAAGAAGCTACCTTGTGAAGGAAAGATCCCATCTTATTGCTCCATTTTCGCATCCTGTCCTGGTCAGAACCTTGGAGTAGTCTTGTGAGCTCCAAGAGCACCCTTTGTTGGCTGGTTGTGCTTGGGTGAGTGGTTGAACCTTTGATCTTGTGCTTTGATGCTTAAAAATGGAACCTTGATGCATGTAAAGGTTAAAAGATGATAACTTAACGTTGGGGTTGGTCAAACACACCTAGAAATGCATGTTTAAGTGTCTAGAATCAGTAAAAACCCAACCTTGGGAGGATATCTTCACGAAATGCAGTTTCTGCATTCTGTCGTGAAATATCCGGATATCTGCCCGAGAAATATCCGGATATGTGATATCCGGATATGGGATTTGGATATCCGAATATTGGATATCCGGATATTGTATATCCGGATATGTACTGTGAGATATCCGGATATTGCATATCCGGATATGGTCCCGAGGAATATCCGGATATTTTGGGATTTCGTAGAACAGTAGTTGTGCTGTGTGTACAATAGGCTATTGGGGGTTTGTGGACCCTAGATTGATGAAGTTGAACTTCTGTAATTAATGAACTAAGTCAGAATCAAGTGATTAAGGGCTTATGGCTTGGTATGGAGCCTTAAGACGTAAAACGTAAAGGAAAGGCGTTGTCTTTAAGTTATATGCTTGTGGTGCATTATTATTGATATAGTATTAGTCCATAACAGATTGTGAATCTGCTATGTTTGGACTTTGAGCTGTGGACTCTTGGATTTGGGTGTTAGCTTGCAAGGTAAGCTTTCGTGTCCTCGGTTTAGCCATGTTGTGGTTCCACCATGTCCCATGGGGGTATGGTTATATGCATGCTGTGTTACATGCTTTGGATATTTGAAATGTTGTTGAGCTTTATGTGTAATGGCTTCTAATATGCATGTGTTGTTTCATCTTGACGATAAGCCTGAGTATGTGGCGTCATACGATATGGTGATCCGGGGTGAATGCAAGTGGCGTCTTGCACTAGTGTGGGTATTTGGCGTATATAAATCCTGCATTTCTCTGGCCAGTAGAATAGAATTGACACACATGACATGATTATCTGCTGCATTGCACTATTTTAGAAATGATATTGATGAACTGCTTTTAAGCTTATATTGCACATGTGAGCTTGGGGTGAAAGATCCTTGAGGACCCCTTGTCTTACTGAGATTTCTTGTTTAGAGATCTCACCCCACGTTTGGGGAATGCTTATTTCAGGTTCAGGTAGTATGATGACTGATGCCTCTGGCGGCAGGAGGCCAGAGCTTAGCTGATTATGATATTATGTTGTATTGCTGCCATGACTGGATTTGGGTGCTGTTTATGTTTTCCGCTATTTATGATTATGTTGTTGTTGAGACTGATGTTGGGCATGTTGCCTATTTGAGTGAGCATGAGGATTGTCCATGACACTTTTGTTAGTACTTTTAGATTGGAGTTGTATAAACTGTTAGATGGTCCAGTCTACGTTGTTGTAGTTCCGTGACTAGAGCCACACTTTTATTATCTATGTTATGAGGTATTTTAGTTAGCTGTTTTATTGCAATTACATACAGGCGATGTTTTATTAATTGATTAATAAGCAAGTTGGTAATGATAATGACATCATAATTGAAAAGAAAAAGATATTCCACATTTTTAATTAAGCGATGCTTAATACGATAGTATGATAACATTACCGGATATATACGGGGTGTTACACTGTTCCAAAGTGTTATCAGGGCTTTTACAGAGTTGGGCATCCACTCCTTTTAACCTTCCTTGAATTTGTTTCTTTTTCCTATGGAGGGCTCTGAACTTTTCATGGTGCCATGAAGAAGCTTCGTGATGGAATCTACTCTTGGCTGTCTCCTAGTTTGCATTATTTTGCCAACAGTAATCCACCACTTCTCCAAAGTCCTCATTGGTAAGCCAAGCAGTTAGGAATTTGAAAGGTCTGGGACCTTCCGGGGCCAGAGAAATAGCCTCTTCACTCAATAAGAGAGGTTTGTGATCAGATCCATTGAAGTGAAGATGGCATAGAAAACTATTAGGAAAATTAAGGTTCCAAGTGTCATTCACCACAAGCCTATCAATCCTCTCTTGTAGGGTCCCTCTTTTCCAGGTGAAGTTCGAGCCTGAGAATCCTACATCCGTCAAACCACACTCCAAAAGACAGTTAGAAAACTCTTGGGAACTACCCCAACACATACTGGTGCCCCCTTGTTTCTCATTTTTCCTCCAAAATAGCATTGAAATCCCCCATCATCGCCCAGTCACCAACTCCATTAGACTCAATAGCTTTCAAACTATCCCAAAGTACTCTCCTTTCCATCCTCCTAGGGCTGCTATAAACAAAAGTGAAGTACTTACTCTTCCCATTTCCCAACCAGCATATTCTTGGAATGGACAAGCTAGTGCTCTTCCTTCAGAATAGTAATGTTAGCCTCATTTTTATTCCAGAGCATCCAAATCCCATCCGAAAAGCCCACAACTTCCCTCCTAAAATAGCTATCAAAGCCCAGGTTCCTAATAGTCTGATAAGCTTTTTTTTCACTTAATCTTGTTTCTAGCAAAACAAGAACTTGAATTCTATTTTGGTAGACAAGGTCCTTAATAAGTGAGGAAAGACCTTTCTTCCCCGCTCCTCTACAGTTCCAAGTACACACTATCATTAAAAACATAAAATTGGATATAATACTTAAGGGCCCAAACACACCCAGCTAGGTGGATCCAATTTTATTGGTCCCCACACCCATATTGGTGATATCATCTAGCACCATAGAGTCTCTAGCACCCTGACTAAGCTTCTTCCCCCTTTCAGCTATAGCTGGCATATTCTCCTTATGCACGTGGCTTTGTGTCAGGAAGTTCTTTTAACATGGGCCCTGAGTTTGCTGATTGAGGTTGGACAGATCTATTATCCTGGAGACTGGGACCAGGGCTTCCTTTCTGGGCAACAACAACTCTATTGATGAGTATAGCTATTCTTTGATATGCTTTCTGAGTTTGTGGTAGCCTTTCAGCCTGACTCATGATAATCGGCTGGATCTGTTTTCCTCTCAATTTGCCATTTGAACCAGAGGGTGAGTTTCCAGCTTCTTTACCTGGGCTATTCTTCCTTCTCCTTGTGTCTGTATTCTTTTTTATACCCCCATTCCCTGCTAAATAACCTGAAGTCTTACCCTCTGAGCCAACTTGTAGATTAACCACCTCCGAGTTCTCCTCCTCTTTCTCTTCCCCCAGCATTGCAAACCTCGACCCTGTTGTTCTCTCCTTGTTCCCATGCTGCCCATGCTCCCCTATGACTTTCTCTCTTTCTTGTTTAACTTCCTTGGGCTTTTGGTTCTGAACTGCTTTCCTGTTGTTACTTTGCCTCTGGACTGTCATCCAGTTCCCAAAGCCATCAGTTTCTTGTCTTTTCTCAATATTTTCTGGATTACCCCTTTCATGATGGTTATGATCCTCCTGGTGGCAAAGTTTATGGCCTACTATATTCTCCTATGTAGTCTTATAGTTATCAGGGTTAATTGGGCACTGGTCCTTTTTATGACCATATTTACCACAACAAAAACAAATCAGGTGCAACCTTTCATAACCAATATAAAGTTGTCTCTGTCCAATTCTAAACTTAGAAAGTAAGCTCTAGCTAAGATCTACCTCTACACAAATACGAGCAAACCTACCTCTGTCGGTTACCTCTTCTTGGCTCTGTCCCATAAAATGCAGAGAGCTTTCATCAATCTTGAGGGTCCTTCCCACCATGTTGCCTATCCTCCAAAGGTCCTTGCGTGTGTAAAACTCCCGAGGAACACCCGGAATCCTGATCCAGACTGCTAGTTTTCTGATTTTGTCATTATGCGGATCAAAGTTTGGCCTCCATCGCTGCACTGTAAGGTAGTGATCTGCCACAATCCAGGGGCCTTGTTGCTGAACAAAAAGATAATCTTGGGTCTTCTCAAAATCAACCAAATAATGGTCGTTTTCTAAGTCCAGCACCTTATATGCCCCCTCTAAATTCCAGAGCTTGTGGAGTCTGCTCTAGAGGAACTTCGCCCCCAGCCTCTTCCCCATTAGCTTCACAATCAGTGTCTTCATCCATTTCTTGCACTCCTTCAACTTTTCTAGGACATCGAACTGAAAATACGGGTTCAGAGGGTCATCTTCCTCAGTCTGGGCATATGCTTTCATTGCCTCTTCTCATCGGCTTCGTCTCTTTTGTTTTGAACCATCCAATCGTCTTCTTCATCCCCTTTTTGGTCGTCCCACACTCCGTTCATCCGGATGAGACTATCCTTATAGGACACGAGCTTACAAGATCCCTACGCACCTCATCTTCCAGTTTGTTTTTCTCATCTTGTCTGACCTGTGTTACATCAAGGTTACCTCCTCCTCCATTGCGCCCACAATCGAAGAATTTTCCTGCATGACCTGGTCCACCAGCTATTCCCCTTTCGCTTTTTTCCTTTCTCGGCCATTGATTTCCTCTACCACCGAGTTGTGGGGTCTTCCCCATTTCTCAAACATCCCCCGACAGAAGGACGAATAAAGAAGACGAAGACAAACCACACAAAACCCTAGCAGGGCACTAAAAAGAATTCTCACGCGCTCATGCGCTTTTGTAATTTTTTGCTGACTTGTTCGTAATGTGTTTTAAAAAAAAAATGCTATTAGAGTGGTTATATTAATGGGATTTATAAAAAGAATATTGCAGGAGAGTGGTTATATTATGTTATTAGAGTTGTTTTTTGTACCAATATCTTTTTTCTTTTCTTTTTTACCAATGGGGCCCACCTGATTGTATCTACGGAAAAAACTTTTAATATCATGTTGCAAGAGAAAATGAAACCCCAATGTTAATTATATACTTTCAGTACAGAATGTTTAAATACAACCTTATAAATAGGGCTACTTTTTTTCTTATTCTAGTAGTAATAATTTATTGTTGAGAGCTTGACTTTGATTGACTATTAATAAATATTATTCATTTTCTTATCTTATCAAAACTTGTCTCATTATTACAGTAGTTTAAGCTTTTATATAATTACTATTATGACCTTTTAATAACGTAGCAATACATAATTAGATAATACAAAGTTCATGATGATATTAGATCAAAATTATATGATTTTAACACAATGGATGTAGCTCAATTAGCAAAGACTGAATAGGTGGAGAGAGAAATTATATTTGATCTCACAAAATATATCTTTGGAGAGAAACAAAGAGCTTTAATTATGATTAAAGTTCCGACTTAGGATTAGTCACATAAAACTCAAAGAATTAAATTATGATAATACGGAAAGCATTTTACAACAAATTTTATACTATGTCAAAAAAATTTATTTAAATACATGACTTTACAATAACTTTTACATCCCAAATGACCAAAGATGAAGGAAGGTGTCAATTAGCTCAATTGTTAAAATCTTTTGTAAATAAATTATGGACATGAGGTCAACTATCTAACGTTAAAAAAACAAAAAAAACAATTCTACAACATTTTATGAATATTCTGTTTTTAATATTCAAATAATTCTTTATTTTTTTTAATTTTACAATGTGTTTGGTATGATTGTTTGGAATTTCATCAATCTTCATCATGGGTAGATAATAGAAGCAAGGTCCTCACTAATTGGAATACTCCTCAAATCAAAACCATGGGAGAATTGCATTTTACAGGGGTTCAAGAGTTCTGCATTGGAAGATACCAACATGGCGCAGGCATATGTAGGTGGACAATTGGACATCAACACCTCACAAACTTAATTATACCAAAAAACAAGTGATGTTGTTTACAAACAAACAAACAAAACTGATGTTTTATTTCCATCCTTCTAAAGACAAAGCTGTGTAATTGGCCCAAAATCCCGTGTGATTATTTATAACACTAGATTTGAGCATTTTGATATTTACTTAGGGCTTTGTTTTTCTTCACATGAGAAAAGAAATTTTCTTACACACACATGTTTAAGATAGATCTTACCATTAAAAAATTAAAATAAAATAAAAAACAACAAAGCACGCATATCGATGTATGAATGACATGAATAATACTTTCCTCAACAACATGAGAAAGTATTTCCACATTTACTTATTGCAGAACTGTGAGAGATAATTAACACTTTGCCTAAATAACTCTCTTTTTTATCCAAAAAAAACTAAAACATCTCCTTTTTTTATCGGGAAATGAAGCCTCATGTTACACGAAAGATTTCATATCATGTTAGTGAGACAGAATTTTGTGGTTCCCACTTAACGAAAAAAACAAAAAATGTAAACAAATTAAGCACTGCTTTTGATGTATGTGCTGGAAGATGTATTTGCCTCCTGTGACATGACGCTCGACTTGCCCTTTTTTTATACATAAAACAACTCTTTCAATCAAAGAACCAAAAAAAAAAAAAACTTCATTAAATAACAAAACAACAACATTATTTTAAAGATAACCTTTTTCGGTCTTTTGTTATTTGAATAAAAAATTTAACATATATTGTTAATATTTTTTTATATTATTATCCAATAATATATTATCACATTATTTAATAATTTCAATAATATATGAATTGTCAAATATATTAAATAATGTGATATACATTATTAAATAATTATATGAATTTTCTTATACAAACAATTTATCAAAATCAAACTCTTTAAAGTTTAAACAAAATGGTTACTGCATATCAATGTAAGTAATTGGAGAAAAAGTTAATACTTATGAACATAAATAACTAAAAATAATTATTTGAATAATTTAAAAGATAACTTTTTTCCTGAAGAGAGTTCAAATACTCAAATTCAAAACCAAATTAGTAACACCTATTAGAGTTTTGAACATCACTTGATATCTATTAGTCTATTAGAATTTTGGATATTAATTGATATCTGTAAAAAAAAAAAAAAATACATTACTAGCAGTTTTTCCATTCATCTCGACGAAACTAATCCCTTGGGCAAAATTAAATTTTTTAAATATGGTATTTATTTTTAGAAAAAGATATACTTACTACCAAAAAATTTATCATATTTACCATCAACTTAATTACCGTTAATTTTTGTCAATTTAATAATTATAATTTATTGAAAATTATTAAATCGTATTTATTAATTAATTATTAATTTTCATAAATTATAACAATTAAATTAACTGGAAATCAATAGTATATTCTTCCTTCCCCTTTATTTTTATCAATTTTTTTACAGATAATCCAAAAGCAACAACCTTTGTGTTATTAATGGTTTCTCTTCTAACTTACGAGCTTTTAAACCATGATGGCCAGGCTGTAGAAGTGTTGGTCTCTGCTGGTGTTTGTTTCATTGTTTGGTCTCTTCAAAGAAAAGTTAAAAATAAAAAAACAGAAGAGGTTGAAGTTGCGGTTATGATTACGAATACCCGGTTTTCTCTATGATTCGATTCCTAAGCAGAAGAGTGAGAAATCAGAATCGATGGGTAATTTATTAGCGAAGAAGCCAAAGGTAACAGATGTCGATCGAGCAATCCTCGCACTCAAGACCCAAAGACGCAAGCTTGCTCAATATCAACAAAAGGTTTGCTTCAATTAAATTTCTAACTTTTTGTGAATTTGTTCCTTGAAAGATAATGGGGGCAATGCAAGAATAATTGAGCTAAACCAACACCCTTTTTAATCATTAGGGGTGTTTTATATTTTAATATGTATTAGAGCATTCTTTTAATCAAAATGGTGTAGTGGGATGCGATGGTGTATGTGTTTTTTCATGTTAATTGCATTTCTTTTCATGTATATGTCTTTTGTTGTCAAGTTTAGAGAGACATTGCTTTCATATTTCAACTGTTTCCTTTTTCATCTGTCGTTTCTTACTCCTTGGTAATTCAGTAATTATTCTGACTTGCCTGGGCACATGCAATCAAATTGGCTTGCAAATAAACTTGTTTAAAATGCTAAGAAGTGTGATGTATGAAAAAATGGATTATATGAAGATTGATGATGCTTTCACTTTTTGTTATTAATCACGGGTGTATGAATTTATGGCTCTTTAACTGAACAAGTTCAGGATCTTTTGGAGTTGTCTTGACTATTTGGTCAATGATGATATAGCATTTTAGTTAGAACATAAGTATTTTAGTACCTTATAGGATATGTTGCCTTACTTGAGTTCTTTTCTTTTCTTTTTTTTCTTCTTTTTTTGCTTTCCTTGTTTTCCAGCTTGACGCTGTTATCGAAGCAGAAAAGCAAGCTGCACGAGACTTGATTCGTGAAAAGAAGAAAGACAGGGCCTTGTTAGCACTAAAGAAAAAAAAGGCACAAGAAGAATTGTTGAAGCAAGTTGATGCATGGCTTATAAATGTTGAGCAACAAGTAATATTTTAATATTGATTTTATTTTTCTGTCATTTTCTTAATTTCGCTTCTTTGTTTTGTCCATTTTTTCTTCAATTATAATTAAATTGAGGGCAAGCCTAGATTAGTGGTAAAGTTGCTCTTTTGTAATTGAGATTTGAGAGTTTAAGGGTTCGAATCCAGAAAATAGCCTCTTTTCAAATATGTAAAGGTAAAACTTCGTACGAGGATTGCCCTTACCCTTACCCTCGTTAGTCAAGATTTAATGGGGAGTGGTTTATTTATATAGTAATAATTAAATCATTATCCGTTTGCATCTTTTGATGGCTTTACAATTGTTTGTGTCCGTGGTGCCAATTCAGTGTTTTCCCCTTTTGGTGTCATGTTCTAAAGAGTTAAGTCTGCGTCAACACTGCTTTCTTTTAACATGGTTATATGCCTAAAGCAAATACGTGCACTTGTTCCTTTGGTTCAGTTAGCAGATATTGAACTGGCAAGCAAGCAGAAGGCTGTTTTAGAAAGTTTGAAGGCTGGTAATGATGCAATGAAAGCCATACAAAGTGAGATAAACATTGAGGATGTTCAGAAACTTATGGATGACACTGCTGAAGCTAAAGCTTATCAAGATGTGAGCTTGACTTCACTCTTTTCCCTACTCTTGCTGCTTTTGAGAACTGATTTTTATGTCTAGATTCATTGTACTAGGATTGTACTTTTTTTTTTTCAAAAAAAAAAAAGATTGAAACAAGGTTGTACTGGTTTGATTGAGCTTTAACTGGTGTTGTTGGCTATTAATGTGTGGCTGATACTTTTTTTTGCCAATTTTCATCTCTTGCTTTCTTTTTGTTTACATTTGATGATTACTGATGGTTGCCATAATGAATTTGAAGGAAATTAACGCAATACTAGGGGAGAAATTATCAGCAGAAGACGAGGAGGAGATTTTAGCAGAATTTGAGAACTTGGAAACCCAGGTATATGGATTTTCAATTTTTGTAATTTTGTATTAACTTCTAGTCTACTCCAGTATCATCCATTAAAATTGTTCCAATTGAACTATTGATTTAATCATAGTAGTATGGAAGGGACATATATTATTATATATTGATTTATGCTACAATTAATCCCTTTTTCCTTACTACTGTACCTTTTAGCTAGAGGAATGGCATATTATTATATATGGGTCAGAATCATTTTACACAAGTATAAGTCATTCTCAATTTTGGCCGTTCATCACAGTTATATCTAACAACTCTATTTTTTTACTTGTGTGAGTCATTTGATACGAGTGAATCAATAGCCAAAAATGAATGTAATGCTTCTTATTCTTATATTGGTGTAAGAATAACCTACCCCTTATTATATTACCCAAGGTTAGCGGAGCTTCTTCATTTGTAGGTTAAATTTGCTTTGGTTTTGTCACATGATGAATGAGTACCCAAGTTTATATGTGGCATGGCATCTAGTGATGAAAAGAAGTGTACTGCGATTATCTGCGTAATGTAACTGCCTGGTAGTTATGCTGCCACTGGAAACATATGATTCAACAATGTGTCTGCCTCTTAACTAAGTCTTGAGCTAGTAATTGACTGCAGAGATCATGAATTTAAAATTAGGAAAATGATATGAAGGAAATACTGACATAAATCATTCCAAACAAATTAACAATTCTGAATCAATCAAAGAGGCATGAATTTGCAAATAGATGCATCATGCCCCTATAAGTTATTTTATGGCAATTGACAGAGTTCATATTATTGCCATCAGCTTGCAGTCCATGATCTTCCAGAAGTTCCTACCTCAGTTCCTGAAGAAATCAACGAAAAGTTGGACCTTCCTGATGTCCCAACCAAGGCACCAGCTACCAGTGATGCTGAAGTATCTACAAAAAGAAAAGGTATCTTCCCCTCTCCTCCAAAAAAAAAAAAAAAAAAAGTAGAAAAGAAATTCGCTAACTGCTAATGACTGATGGTGCAACAGTTATGGAGGAACCATTGGCAGCTTGAAGAATATTGTCACCGAAACATCTCAACTGCTTTGCAAACCAAGGTGCAGTACCTAGTCTTCATGTCTGCCTGTACCATACGTTGCAAATTTCGTGCAGTTAATGGAGTTTTGATCGGTTTAAGTATTTGTAGTGATATTTTTATTTTATTTTTGGTTACATGAGGAGATCCTAGCCCTACGAAAAACATAAAATTTAAATAGAAACAGACATTTAATTTGCATTTATATTCAATTTGTACAGATGTGCATATATAATAAATCAACCTTAACATGAATCATATATTGAGATAATCATACTTTGTTTTGTTTTGTTTTTTCCTCCTTAGCTACTCTTTCACATTCTGTACGTTAGATATGTCAATGTAAAGCGTAGACATCTAGTCAATTATAAAAGGGACAGATCCATTTACAAACTTTTTTTGCAATTACACTAATGTAGGACCGGTCGTACACTGTGTGATTAATGTAGGACCGGTTTTACATAGTGTAGTTTGTAAGAGTTTGTAAACAAAAAAGTTTGTAAATATAACCTGCTCCATTATAAAATTGTCCCTAATATCCCGAACACCTGGTGGGTAATGTTGTCTCTTTCTTGTCTGCTTTCTCTTTTCTTTTGGAGGATGAAAGACTTGACATTCATCAGCCACAAGGTTGTGCGTCAAGGATTTACGGCTTAGTTTGCAAAGTTGATTGCACAGCATACTACGATGACATTTTGTATATAGAATACTTAAAAGTTCCAAAGAAAAAAAGAAAATTGAACAACACTAAGTTGGTTTTCGTGGTTATAAAACCATGTACATTAAGTAAGGATACGACGTCTAATTAGATTTAACACTTAGTGCAAAACAGATGTCTTCATCGCAGGTTTCCTTAGGTGGGTATTGCCTACTACAAGCACACCATTAACAAGTAGATATGTAGAAGTTTGTTTGTTTGTTTTTATTTTTTTGATACCAAATAGATATCATCACTCAACCACTTACACTTACCTTATTCTTGAAGTACGGTCCTATACGAAGTGCAAAGGTTTCATCTCTAAACTCTAATAGAATTTTTTATTTTATTTTTTAAACAATGCAGAACAATAGAATGGAGAAACGCTGGAGAGTTATGTGCCTGTGAAACTGGAAACATAAAATTCAAACTATTAAACATTTTTTTAATCTTAAAAACAATAAGCATCTAATGGAGGTGCATTTTGTATATTATTTGAACAAACTTTACACCTGTTTAATAATAAATGTTGAATGGAATGTGCCCACTTAAGAAATTTTCGTCTTCACAGTCCTTTGTGGACATAAGGGAGATGCACATTTTTGGTAAAGAATTACCAAATAAAGTATGTAAGTTATAAAGTTTATTTGCTTAAATTAATAATAGTTTTAAATTTATTAACTACAGTTGAAATCGTAACTATTCAATAATTTCTTTGAAGACACATGCCTGTCACGTAACTCACGAAACTATAAAGTTAATTGAATTTAACTTCTTCTTCTTCTTTTTTCACTTTAACCCAAACTTAAAGGGGTTTAGAGACCAAAAAATGAAAAACGCAACCCCAAAGGGTGACACAATTGGTAAACCGAGTTGTGTCCAAGAATCGGACTATTGTGGCTGAAAAATCCCTAGTTCGTTTTCTAAGCGAAACATCATTAGTAAAGGACTATTGTCTCATACAACCACTAAGAAATGCTCAATAGAAATTGAAATCTCAACAATCAGACGCACTATCCATTAATAACATGATAAAATACAAAAGGGAGAGAGCAATTATTTATCGTCCCATCTTTATACATTGCTTGATTTGCTTTCCCGGATTTTCAGATGCAAATTATACAAAATCTTTCAACATCACCCAAACTAATATATTACAATAACTCTATCACAAATCTAAATGAGTACCCTCTCCTTGAGAACTACCAGTCAAATTAGATGAACGCACAATGCCAAAATATCTTGCCAGTATGAGTCGGGCAATATTCTCAGCTGCCACTGCACTTGTCTCCATGGTGCTAGCTGCATTTTCAAATGCATTGACATAGTACAGATGCCTCCCATCCAATATAAATGGTGCAAATATTTCTGGGGAGTGATATTGAGGATAAGCAGCCCAGTTTATCCGAATAGTCTCCTTCCTCACACTGCCAGGGGCAGCAATAAACACAAGTTACAAACTAGTTCAAGTTTTCTTCTTCTCATTTTTGTGGGGAGGGAGACGAGACAGCAATTAAACAGAAAGCACATCAACAAGTAAATATGAACATTTAGGTTCCAACCCTGATGCATCCCATTTGCACCTTAGGGCTAAATGATTAATCTGAGTCCACAGTTTTAGTATTAGGTTTGATGCGAGAATCGATGGCTTACCCAAATTATGGACTAGACATCTTTTCCAACAGGAATTGAGCAGGTTTGTAAGATATATTTTGGTAGACAAATCAGCAGAGTAACTTAAAAGTTTTTAATGCACGGAAAAATTAACTAACTGTTGATATTATTACCTGAAGATGCTATCCAGTAATGTGTCTGCCATTGGTTGACGAGAGAATATTTTATAAGTATATTCTTTTTCGTTGTGCTTCTTGAGAACTGAAATGCTTGTAAATGGAAGGTTAGGATCCTCTAATGTGCCCACAAGATCTGGAACTTTTGTCACAGCCTTGAGACCAAAGTATACCTGGTGCACAACAAAGCATCTCCATTACGAGTAGCACTAGCACCAACCAAAATAAAAGAAGAAGATATATCAGACTGACAAGGATGAAATCTGTACTACATAATGCCAGTAGTAGGTTTATGACTATCAGGTCTTCCGAATACTCACAGGGTTCAAAAGGCCCCTGACAAAAGTTGCATGCGTGTGCTGTAATTTTCTCTCAGGAACTGAAATTGGGGGAAGAAATTGAATATTTAACTCATCCAATGGTGTAGCAACCACAGCAACTTCACAGGTGTAGCTGTTTCCTTTGGTTGAGTTGAGTTCATAATAATCTCCCAGGACAGCAATAGATTTTATTTCTTCATGCAGGTGTAATGCAACATCTGACCGATTAATCAGTCCAGCGACCATTTGCCAGTTGCCTCCATCGATGGCCCATAATCCTCCACCTGATCCTGCCAGAGAAACTGCACCAGCCAACCCACTCATGTGGACACTCTGGCCATAATTAACTCGTGTGATGACCTACATAAACAAACAGAACAAAAATCCATGTTCTGATAAGTTATTTTAAATCTCATAGGCTGCTCCTTTGTAGAGGTGTGAGATCATTTGTTCTACAGCAACATAACGCTTTCACATAAACCATCACTGTTAAATTGGCACTTAGTTGAAACAAATAAATATCGAAACACACACAAATTACAAACCCTGAAAAACTTGCTGGCATCTACTTTTGAAGTATTGGTCATGGCTCCCCAAATTGTTCACCCTAATATAGTTGTTTTAAGACCCACGAAAAAATAAATTAATAAATAAATAAAATAGTGTTTTCCTTGTCTGTGAGTGTGTCACCATGTGCAGCATCACAATTAACAAAAAGCAGGCTTGTAGTTCTGTAATGGTGAAACGATGAAAATAGTGTTATCAATGCATTAAGCAGAACTGCCAGAAGATTAATTGTGAATTTGTGCTCTAGATTCAAAAGGGTAGTAAGAAATTCTTACAGTGACAAGTTCATTGATCAACAAGGGAGACAACCCAGAATCAACCAATTCATCTTGCAAAGTCCTGGTAGTTAGATTATAAAGACCAGCCCATTTCAGCATCTCATCCACAGTCTCGAAAATTGGCCTCGAACCAGGTTCCTCATAGTACTTTAAGAACCTCCCCACAGCACTCTAAATTACGACATCATTAGAAAGCAATATCCATAGTTATAATAACAATGCTACACACACTCACATCACTTTCACTAACCAGCTATATCAAACATATTTAACCAACAATCTACTTATAGTAAACCGCTTAACTACCTATATTAAATCATAATTTCTACTACAAATCACAATCACCATCTGATTATAGTTAATCCTATTTCATTAAAAAAAAAAAAAAAGAGTGGAGAGATAAACACAAAGACGAAATACCTGAACAAAGTTCTGCATCTTAAGAAGCGAGAAGCCGTAACGGACGAACATGAGACCCGAATTAACGAGGGATACGAGATTCTCGATGAATGGAAGTTTGAGGAGCTCATCGATGAGGGGAATATTGCAACTAATCTTAACCGTTTTGAAAACAAACTTGTTCCCATCCCAAATGCCAAGAGAGAGAGAATCCGAAGGAGACTGTTTGACCTTGAGGTTGAGAAGCTTTCTGTAATCAACAGCGTGCAGATTCTTCGGATGGAGAATGGAAGCTCCGGCTTCGAAGGTCTCGTTCGCGATGGTCACGGTGGCTATGCGGCCCCCGACGATGCTGTTGCGGTCGAACACTCGGACTTTGATGGCGGGAGTGGACTCCGGCGAGTATTTGCGGAGGAAATGGGCGACGGAGGACCCGCCGATGCCGGCTCCGACGATGCAGACGGTGGATGAGGGTGGCGTTGGATCATCGGAGTGTAGTTGAGCTTGAGATAGAGCCAGTAAGGTCAACAAGAAAGGCAGTATTACAGACATCTTCTACGATGTTCAGCTCGTTCATTCTGTTGCCATTTATTTTGAAATTTTTTTAATATAATATTACTTTTCGCTCACTTTTTCTTAGTGGTCCTACCTATTTTTTATATTCTGCAAGTGATAATGCAACAAAACAAACAATATTTTCTATTATATTAAGATATTTTATTTTTAAAAATTATCTTTTCATAATTTCTGATAAAAGTAATAAAAGTATAAGTTTATTATTTCTCGTGTTATAAGAAATATATTTATTTCTTACATATATAAAAATAAGGAGTGAATCCTCTCATGTTAAAAAATGATATGATAAGGTCATGTAGTCAATCATAACCATATAAAAGTGAATCAATTGTGATAAAAGAGAAAAATATATATTAAAATAAGTAGTTGTTGAATCATAACCATTGATTTATCTTTGTATGGTTATGATTCTCACACGTGACCATGTCATATTTTTTTAAATATGAGAGGATTCATTTTCATAAAAGTATATAAAGCTTATATTTTTCTTTTTTCTTTCTTCTCCTCATATAGATCTATATGGGATTCACACACTTTTATATGTGTGCAGGAGATAAATTTATTATATACAATATGAAAACATTAAACCCTAAAATTAGCAATTTTTTTATTTTCTTAAAAATATCTAGTTAGCAGTCATAAAACTAGTTAGAACATATTTTTTTAATGAAAATTACTTCTAAAATGTACAAACAAATTCACTCTTACAATTTGTTCAAAATCTATTTTATTTAGTCTAGTAAAAAATATGAAATGAATTGCAGTGAAATATATTTATTTCATAAATAAAGTCTTTCTGAAGTGTAATAAATAATATATTCATTATTTAAATAGAGTATAGTGAGAATTGAGAAAGGGTAGAAACTCAACCTACTTCTATTGGTTGTTTAATTAAGTTCATGTAGTTCTGGTTTGTTGGCCTTGTTTTCGAGAGCATATTTATTGCTTCTTGAGCACGTAATATTTAGTGAGGCGGAAGAATGAAAAAAAAAAAAATGATAAGACAGTAGAGAGAGAAAAATTAAATATTTTTTAAGCCAAATATTAAATTTTTAATTGAAGACCATGAGGTATATTATAAATTTTTTCGTTGTTTTCTCTACGTCCGCTTATTTATTTCCAGTGGCGTCATTAAAGTTAGAATACTTTTATAATCTTTTAATTGCTGGCCCGTGTATTCCTACACGAATCGTGTAGGAATACACGATTATTTTGAGTGAATTCCCTTTAATATACGATTATTAAAAGTGAGAAGTATATGAAATAATATTGTAAGATTATCACGGATTTTTACACTTCACTCCATCTTTAAAAATGCTCCTTATGGCGGCATCAGCCAGGGGAGTTTTATTTGTTAGGGCGTGGTCTTTTTTTTTTTATCGAATGTACTAACATAAGTTTAATTAAAAAAAGAGAGGCTAGATCTCTTTTACCGGAAGCTGACCAACTCGCACAAATCAACATTCCCAATATTTAAATGAAGGTTTCTAACCTAACACACAGAGGAACACTGACCAAAATGTCATTGCTTATCAAGTTTTTTATCTAAATGTCACGCGAACAGTGTTATTTTTTAATATGTCACGTGGGCAAGTTCGCTGGGCATCGTAGCGAACTCAATGCTGACGTGTCGCGTTTTAAGTGGACCCCAAGTTCGCTACACGGGGTAGAGAACTTGGTTGAAATACATATTTCAACCAAGTTCGCTACCAAATTTAGCGAACTTGGTACTATTTTTTTTTTAACTTGATACTTGTTATCCACTAGAAACATGACACATCAGCAAACTGAGTTCGCTACAATGCCCAGTGAACTTGCCCACGTGACATATTAAAAAATAACACTGTTCGCGTGGCATTTAGGTAAAAAAATTTGATGAAAAGTAACATTTTGACCGGGTTCCACATATAGCTTAGTTGGGAAGTGGAATGTAGGGATGGGCCTTTGTGATTGATAAACTTATGAGTTTAATTTTTACGACAAGCATTCTATAGTGGCAAAAATTATGAGTTTTATATATGTCATGTTGTAGAAAATTTATACTGTCATGTTACTCTAATATATTTCATGTGGACCCCACTCAAAAAGAAAAGAAAAGAAAGAAAACAAGATGGGACATCACTTTTTGTGAGAGTGATATGATGTTACAAGTTTCCTACAATATGATACATATAAAACCCAAAAATTATTATTCTTCAAGTTATAAAGGAATTAGTCTGAAAAAAAAACACTTTGGAGTTAGTGATAAAAATCGCTTGAAGCCATGAAGGAATTAGTCTAAAAAAAACAAAGGGTTTATTAGTTTTTCTTGACAAAATTATCTCCAAAAACTTAAAATTATATCGTTTTGAGGGTTGAGAAATTAATAAAAAATATTTTGATAAGATTCATATAACAAATAAACAAATACAATTCTTAAAATATCTTTCATTAAATCACCAACTTCCAAACGATGTAATTTTATGATTGCTGGAGATAATTTTATCTACTGTGACAGTAAAAATATTTTTCTTTTTAATAAAATACAAATTATATTTAAAAAATGATTCATTTTTTCTGCAGTCAATGTAAATAAATTATTTATATTGAGCTCAAGATGACGTCATTTTGAGGCGGAAATCAAAATATTTTTATAATTATAATTTATTTCAGAGTTATAATAGTCTTTTTCATTATAATTTTTTAATCTTTCATTCCAAAATGATATCACTTTAAGAGTAAATGTAGATAATTTATCTATTTGCTGTAGAAATATTAAACCTTAAAAAAAACAGATAATAACGGAAACCACACCTAAGCTAATTTTCCATTTTGTAAAGCTACCACTTTAATGCTCCGAAGAGTACACAACTTCATAAAACTTGAACCTCGTTTGCCAACAAAAAATAATGGGTTATGAAATTAATAAAGATTGAGTTTAATGGCATTCTCTCAATAAATACATACTAAAGTTTAAATTAAAAAAAAAAAGATCCTTGCTTACGGGTATAACCTAATTAAAGACCAAAATATTCACCAAAAAAAAACAAAGACCAAAATAAAATTGCAACTTTTATGTTTTCTATCTATAAGGATAAGCTATTTTTTAAGTAAAGGAGATCATATTTCTATTGTACATTGTCCTTTCACCAATTTTCTTTCATTTTAATAAATACGAGGAATATAAGCTAATCTACTTTCTATCTTTCTTTCTTTTTGTATTTTTTTCCCTTTTTTGGACTGGTACACGTGTCTTTCTATTCGTCGAACCAGTAATGTGCTTATTGCTCGCCAAGCCTCCAATTCAATTTCCAATACACAGTAATTTTCTTTTTTGGTGGTTCCAATATAGATTTTTTTTTTCCTAGTAAATTATGCTTTATTTTTTTGGAATTTATCAAACGAAAATAAATTAAAAATTTGATTAAAAATTACATCTCTCTTCAATTTTTTTAAATCTTTGATTAAAGATTGACTTAACACCTTTACATACTTAAAAAATCACTTGTATTTATTATTATATATTTTTATATATATTATAATAAAAAAATATAAAAGTTGAAAATTGAATTTATATATATTATCATTTTTTCTACAGTCAATACATATAAGTTATCTACATTGAACACAAAACAACGTCATTTTATGGCAAAAATCAAGATATTTTTATAATTATAATTTATTCCAAGGTTATAATAGTCTTTATTATTATAACATTTTAATCTTTTAACCCAAAACGACAAACGACATGATTTTGGAAATGAATATAAATAAATTATCTGCATTCAATTCACTACAGAACCATTAAAGCCATATTTTAATTATTTTATGGTGTGAAGTGTTTTATATAACCCACCTAGCATTTCCCCAAACATAGAAATGGCCACCGGGCAAAGCGGAGTGGTGAAATTTTTTATTTTATTTATTTATTTATTTTTGGTAGTTAGGAGTGGTGAAATTTTGTTTACATGATGATGATAGTATATGAAACCATGTCTGTGCTATTACGTTCAGGAATGTAAGTCTGGCACACAAGGGTAATCATCATGCCAATTTATACATCCAATGTGGAGAAAAACTGTATTAGAATCCTTAATTTATACTTTCTCCCATATATAGTACAACAAACAGCATGATATACCTGTAGAAGATAAGATAATAACCCATAATACATTAGTTGACAAAGATTACCTCCATCTTTGGTCTCAAGAAGCAGCAATATGAAAACACAAAAGCAGTAAGAGTATTCTGTGACAACCAGAAGCAATGCAACTCCAGCAACCACCAACAGCAGCTAGGAAGCTTATAGCCTCTTTGTCAAACCATAGTAATCTAGGTGCACAAAAACAATTTGAGTCCTAAGCCCACTAATATACTAGTGTTATCCTTGCCTGTAAAGAAACATGCAACCATGGCTTAGAATTTCTTTAGAAAGGGGACAATATTGCAGGGTAACTAGCAATTAAGATTAGCCTTCAAAGATTTTGATTGCAGACATCTCAAATCTTCTACCAACATGTACATAGTCATAGACAACAACAAAAAATAATCCAAACGAGCAATTTTATAACAGAAGAGCCACATAGTCATATATAATGATGTTACAATGCATTTCATAACATTGACAGAATGGCACGTTGGTGCTGGCCCTGCTGTCAGATTTGTGGATATCCTTCTCTCTTACCCAGATAGATCATATTGTTGGAGAATTATAAAATCTGATTCCGAAAAATCTTGTACCACATACATTTTCCATCTCCAGTAATTTTACTAATCTGTTGATCCCTATTCTACTAACAGTAAATTTCCCCTAGTTTGTGAAGGTTATTGCATACATAGTTTATGTAAAAGTTATTGCATACATAGTTAAAACATAAATAATACATTCTTAAAATAAAAAATGTAAAATAATGTTACATCCGCAAACCACAATAGCAAATAAATAAACTGACAATCCATCTGCAACTCTTAATAATATCACGCTGTTAAAATGCCACCAATTCTCACAAGCAGGATATTTGTATATATTATATGCCTATGGTGAACTAAGGCAATTAGTCTAAGGTGTCGCAGGATCATTTGTTTCTTCAATTTGTTTACTGAATACTATCAGTGTTTTAAAACTCGGACCAGTTATCAATTAGGTCGAGGTACTAGGTCAGTGGTTTAACCGGATTTCAAAATAATATATAATAAATATTAAATTATGAACATTATGTCCAATAACTAAAAGTGGTCCAGGGATAAATCTTCCCATCCTCAAATATGGGGACATAAGTTCGAATCTCATTGCTAGCAAAATGTATATATTTTACACAATTTAATATAAAACCGATTGAACCCGGTTTTGGTCCGGTTCAAACCGGGTCAACCGGTTCGAATGCATAACCTATCCGATGCCCAACTCGGACCGGGTGAGGGCATCAGGTTACCGAAACCGGGGCTGGTCCAAGCTGGATTTTAATAAGCAGCTGACAGTTCTTGTGGTGATTGCTGTTCTAAATTTTTTAATCTTTTGCCAGAACTATTAATAAGATTTTGATTTTCTTGAAAGTCCTAAAACATAAAAAAATAAAATGATAATAAAATTGCAGTATGTATTACTTGTAGTTTCAATATAATAACCATAAAAAATATGGTTAGTGTAAATTAGTCTGAAGGATAACTTTATGCTTGGAGTTGGTTGTGCATCAGCCTATGCTTCATTATACTTGTAAGTTGTAACTATAATACTTAATTCCATGGTCAGATACATTAATGTTAGGCCAAAGTAGTTGAGAATGATCCCCAAAAAATCATGATATCTGATTACCTATTTAAGCAATTTAACACAAAACTGTATAGCTACAATATTTATAGGAAACCAAAAACCAATTAAGACATGCACAGATTGAGGGGAAATTTTGAAGTAAAAGAAGCTTACATGTCAGGGTTAAGGCAAACCTTGTTCAAGACAAACAATTTGAAGTGCTAGGAAAGCCGGTAAACACATTTGAGTAGGACTTTGTCAGATATGAAAAATTGGCAACGGGAGGCAGTGAGGGTACCCTTTCACCCTTCTTCAAAAGTTCTAGCAAGTTAAGTCTTTGCAAGGTCAAAACGGCCCTTGACTCCTTCCAAATGAAGGCAAGGACCCCATTTTCAAAAACAAAGAGGGAACCGGGCTTTGATCCAGGGTATCTGAACCCATAACCACTTGCAATACCCTCTCCCGTGAAAGCATGCTTGATATTATTCACTGGAAACGAGTCTGCATTAGTGTCCCAAGGAAAGGTTTCAGATGAAGGATCATTGATATTCACTATAAACATTGCTGAACCATTAGGATGCAAGACATAGTGGGTGCCTTCCAATATTTTGGTTGCAATGAGATGCTGTTGTCCCTGAGACTCCTCATAAGAGAGCAAAAGAAAGAATAAAGCCTTTCCAGGCTTGTCTTCAGAAGGCTTTCCAGGAGGCCAACCAAAAGTTCCTCCCCATAAACCAGCATATTCTTGGTCATCTCTGGGAACTCGCAAAGGCAACTTGTAAAGTGCAAACCGACTGTCATGCATATTTGGCCATGCTCGATAAGAAGATAGCTTAACAGTTGAGGCATTTAATGTTAGCCTTATTGTGTCACTTGATCTCAGAAATTCTTGAAGCCGTGCATGCCTAATCTCACTGCTTGAAGTAAGCTTCTTGGAAACTGAATGACTGCCATTAATTGAATTTGATCTTCCAAGAATCTGTTTAAGGCTACTCCAGAAAAATCCACCTAGACTTTTTCTCTTGATGCAATGTGTGCGACCATCCTCCTCATGCAAAGGATTATGCATAGCACTTGAACAGTCAAGATTTGTTCTGATATTATCCAGCTCTAATTGCATTGGACCAACTGCCTCTTGAGAACTTGGCTTATAGTCCATGTGACTACTACAACCAAGAGTGCACATTTGACAGAGGAATGATCTTCTTTCCCACAAGAGCACCAAATCTTTCTGAAAATTTTCCTCATCATCCCTTAACCTAGGAAACAATGGCCCAATCACCATATCAGGAACCTTCTGTCGAACTTGGCTAGTAGTGACCTCAAGCAACTTTCTTCTATCACCGAAAGTTAATTTGCTGAATATACACATTGCCTCGTTATTTCCTATCATCCTTTGCGACATAGAAACTTCACTTTTTGACCTACAAACCTTCCTGGATAACTCCACGCCCGAGTGGTACTCAAAGCTTTTACTCTGCAACAAAGTACTGACACTCTTATTTTGCCCAGGTTCAACCTCAAGCAATAGTACATTGCAAGATTTCTCTATAGGCTTGAGTGAACCCGGATATACATAATCAATTCCCTTTTCCCTTCCATGAAGAAGAAATGTGGTTGAACCATCAAAATTACCAATAACTTCAAAAACAGATGCCCAGAGAATAGGACCTTCTTCAATACCCAATGGACCAAGCTCCTGAGGAATTATCCTGCAACCAACAACTGAAACAAAACCAGGCATGACATACACCACGTTGCCAAGCTCAGGATTCTGATAAACCCATAATCCAATCAATGGCTGGACACTCAGCAGAAAACGGCAAAGTGCCTTGTAAGATGAAACACCCTTTCTCCACTCAACAAGGTCCTTATGGGGCACTATGTCCAAAACGTCACATTGAGTGAGCCAGATTTTTTCAGATGCAACAAGAGCGTTCAAACTCCTGCAGCACAGACCCAAATTACACAAATCTCTCGGCAAGAGGAACTCAGAAACGATGGCAAATACATCATCAGGCAGAGACAGAAGCATGTTTGAATCACAGGGCTCAGGTAACATGCTTATCCAACTGAAATTTTTTTGGGGGAAAAAAAAAACGAACTTTCAAAATTTATCCATGAAATCTGCACACTTCATTGCATACCCACAATTCCAAATAATCAAAACGAATGATTCAGGTGAACCAACAACAAACCCTGAAAATTGTTCTTCACCCAGTAAGTGGAAAACCCTGCACTTCACAGGAGTAAAGTGAGGAAGGCTATATTCCTATCCTTTGAATGAAAGGGGTTTGTTTTGAAACTTCAATTATTGACTCCACCAAACATGAATGACAGAGACACTTTGCCAGAAATGATCTGGGTTATGTGGTGTATTGATTCTATTGAATCTGTTTTTTTTTTTTTTTTTTTTTTTTTGAGTTGTCGTAAAATCATGAAAAAGAAGAAAAACTAACCGTTCAAATAAGGGAGTGAAAAAGCAAAAGCACTAAGAGGGGAACAACCTGGTTCAAAACAAGGTAAAGTCACAAGTTATCACTCGCCAATAAAAAGAGGGAACTGTTGCTATTTTGCATTCTTCAATGATGATGAAGGTAACAATAGCGAGAGATGTGAAAACCTTCCACGAGGAGCATACGTTGGTTACATCGTTGTCTTGTCTTTTCTCGGTCTCGCTCCTCTCTCAGTGCCACTGCCAACCAATGTTGAATTAACCTTAAAGTAGATGCCAAGCCCCAAAAAATTCAAGGACTATGGGCCCACACCCTCTCACAAGAAAAAACGAAGCCAAGACCATTACGTTATTCCCCAGACAATGTGAATCGAATTTAAAAAACTAAATAAATAGGACCAATGTGTTTTATTAAAAATTTAAAAATTAATTAAAGTTTAATTGTTTTTCATTTATTTTTTTCAATAACATATAATAAGAAAATTTTATAATAACTATAGTATAAAATTTTGTAAAAAGACTAAAATGACACATTTTTTCAAAATAAATTATTCAAATGTTACATTTAAAAAACTTGTCAAAATATCATATTTCAGGATCAATTATCAATTTCATTTGTTCAATTTATCACGTGTAGTTTAGATAAGAATTTGCTGTCAAAAATAATTAGCCCTGTAAAATGATTTTTTTTGTGCAATTGAGTTATTATTTTGTCATGTGTTGTTCTTATAAAAATTGTTAAAAAATTTTGGAATCCGCTCTAAATTAAGTTAATCGCGAAATAATAAATTGATTGAAATATCTTAAAAAAAATAAAAAATATATCAAAAATAATGGGTCCAAAATTTGTTATATCAACAACGAGTCCTTATTTAGATGACACTTGATAGACTGAGAAGAGATCTGAAACGTGGCATTAGCAACTTTTTTAATAAAATATAACATTTAAATAATTTAGTTTTAACAATATGTCATTTTGGTTATTTTAAAAAAAAATTCCTCTCCGATAGAATCAAATTAATTTAATTGCGCCGAATATTGCAGCTGTTGTAGTTCCAGTTGTGTGGCCCACGTCCATTATTGATTTGAAGGAAGAGAATAAAAAAGTCACACACATATGACTTAACAACTCCAGTCTTGAGATTCTTACGTTTGGAATGCGTGGAGGTAGATCGCATCAGATAATTTCATGTTCAAGATTTTTGATTTTTTATTTAGTGAGATGATTACGAAGGACTTCATGATTTTAGATAAGTTTGATTTTCGACTTTTTTGTACGATGATCTTTGATTTATTTTATTATAATTGATAATTTTAAATAGCTAATTGAGGTGGCATGATCATATTTGATTCGATTCTATTATGTCTTTGAGACAGAGATGTCTAACCCAATAGACTGGTATGCTTTTCTTGGATCTAGTGCCCTTTTCAAGGTATCTATGAAGGAGATACCCTTGAGTCACAGAATACTATAACAGCGTTAGCCAATGGGGTGTGTGTGTGTGCACAATGACAGCATAACAGTAAGAGAGAGAGCGTATGTACCTTTAGGGTTTACCTTGTATTTATAGAAGTTACATGTGGGTAGTGTGGATGGGCCTTTGGTACCTCTGGTGAGGGCCCAGGCCTGCTTGCTACGCTGTCGTATTAGGATTAGTATCCTTGACGGATACTATCATTTATTAATATCAATCCATATATTGGATTGCCCCTTGTTGGGCTTATCACTTAATGGACCCCTTATATGGGTCCATAACAATTGCCCCTCAGCCCGGCTACCTAGGCATCCGGGTAGTCGGGGTAGACTTATGTGTGCATCTCTTCAGGTTTTTGCCCTTGAATGTGTTTGCGCCTTTGCAAACTTTGCATGCTCCTCATACTCTGGAATTTTTTCCACGCGGGGTGTCACTTGCCCCTTTATGTCGACGGGTTGAGCATCAACCCGGTGAGATATTTCTCGTACCTCACCTTCTGGGCCGGGTATAATCTTGAGCTGTCGGGATCCTAAGGTCGTGTTGTCTCAACGTCAACATTTATGTTTATTCCGAGTTCTTGGCTTATGCCATATCCATCGCCATTTTCCTTTGCTGCAAACTTTGGCAGGTTGAGCATTAACCATGTTCCTACTCCAGGTTAAGAATACGCTTAAGTTGTTGGAATCCAACTGGCGGGTTACCCTCAAGCGTTATACCTTGACTCGGAATATGTCTTTATGCCTGCTTACTTGGTCAACGGGTTGTGCATGAACCCGTCAAGGCATTTATGGAGTAACCGGGTAAAAGATGCACTTTAGTAGTCGTGATTCGACTATCGAGTTGCCCCAAGCGTCAGCGTTTATCCCAGTTGACAGTTGCAGGCGTATATATCTTGTCTTATCTGTTGGTTTGTAAATTGTACTCATTTCATTCTGCCACGTGGTACAGCCCGCATGTTTTAGCGTGTCGCAGTCATTCTATGTAGTCGTTGCGTTTCGTGCGCATTTAATGCAGCATCGTTTCAGTTGTCTAATCATTACTTTTTGAGGTGAATTGGCAGTAATGCCCTTGCCCCTTGGCTTTCTTCGTGCTGTGGTTTTCGCGCATGATGATTGCGGTTTCCTTCCACGATTGTGGCAATTATGATTCGAGGAGCGAAAAGACCTAAATAGCCTTGACCTTTGCTATACGCAACCCCAATGGTCACTAGCCATGGCTATATAAGCCTTCGTTTCCCCTTACATTCGTTCGTTTGCCTTCTGAGCACTGTGCATCAGCCTCATTTCGTTTGCTCTTCAGCATTTCAGTCTCAGTCTTTCATCTTCCTTTCAGCAGGTATTTCACACATCTTCGCTCTTTTGTTGCTTCTGTTTTATGGTTCTGTATTTGAACATTTGCTTGCCAGTATTCTTTTGTAAATTTGAAGTCGCATATTTCCCTTCGTCGATTTTCTGGTATTTTTTCCATAATCTATGAAAAACTTCCATAGTTTGCATCTTTCAGAACTTTTGTGTTCCTTTCTGTCGTGTTGGTTGTTATGACTTTGTCCTCCTCCTTTTCCTTCCTTTGCTACTTGACATTTTAGCATTTTTCAGTTTTTTGACCAAATGAGGGGGGGAACTCCCCTTCTCCAGCTCTGTATTTTAAAGGGAAGAGGGAGGAAGATCCTGATTTTTTCAAAAAGATTCCTCCTAGTGCTCGTTTTTGGCTTTGGGGGATTCCCAGGACCGAAGAAGAAGAGCATGAAGTTGTGCTTCGAGGTTGCCATGGTGGTAAATCTCAGAGTGTGTCCGGGATGTCGAGTAGAGGGTTGTGGCATCCCCGAGGTAGAGGCTCGTCTCGCCGGATTAGGGGTCGTCATAATGAAAATAGGCGTTCTTCATACCCATTTCCCCAACCCAGAGTTGAGCCTTCTAGCCGACCTACCATTCATCTGAGATCTCTGTCTCATACCCAAGCTTCACCGCCTTCTTCTATCCCCAGGAATGTTCCTTGTTACTCTTGCGTTTTCTTGAGTTCAAAGCTTGTCGAGCAAGGTTGCGACTCTTTGGCCGAGTCCACGTTGGCTACTTGTCGGCATGGAGGTAAACCTGTTTGTGCATCAGGAGGAGCAAATGATCCTATTATGATTTTCGATATGTCATCATCATCATCACCTAGTGATTCTTCTGATAGCCTTTGTGACTCAGGTATTCTGATTCTTTCTTAATTCCTGCCTTTCCTTGTTTTTAGGTTTTATGGCATCCCCTCCTCCAGAGGTAGTAGAAGAGTCGAGTTCTACCGAGTCATATCCCCCACGTCCCTCGTCTGGTTTAATAACCCAGTTTCCCTGGGTCACTCATGAATTTTTGAGTACTGTTTCGGAGATGGGTTTAGACGATGTTACAGCCCTTCCGGTGGGGGAGCTAGAGAACTTCAACATAGTCCCCCCACGAAAAGACGAACACGTGCTCTAGTGGGAGGTCAGGAGAGCCCCATTTCTTTTTCTTCTTTCGAGATGTCGTGACGCAACTTGGCGTCCGCTTTCCATTGACTGACTTTCAAATCGATCTTCTGAATCACCTTCAGATAGCTCCCACCCAGCTTCATCCCAATGGTTGGGGCTTTATTAAAGCTTTTGAGCGCTTCTGCTCGTATCTGGCTATTCCGGCCTCTGTATGTGTTTTCTTTTTCTTTTTTCAAGTGCTTACTCCTCGAACCGGCCGGGAACCGGCTGACCGAAAAGGGTGGGTTACCATTCGAGGTATCCCTAAGCGTAAACTTTTTCAAGTTTATACTGATTCTTTTAAAAAATTTAAAGACAAGTTCTTTAAAGTTTCTGCCCATCCTGGCAAGAGCGTGTGGTTTGTTGACACCTCACATGCCTAGAATGGTGAAGGAAAATCTCCCTTGCACTGGTCTTTTGACCATTATCAACTCCCCTCCTCCAGTTACCGTTTCCAAGGTAGCCAGCTGAGTTCATCTGATATTGACAGTGCCATTGCCATTGGCACGTATCTCCTGTCGCATAAGCATGCTAGTGTCGCATCCCTTCTTTTCAAGTCCCAAGAGGATATGGATGTTGAATTAAGTATGGATTGTTTTCTCCAACCCTATACCTTCATATTTGTTATGCTGCCTTTGATAATAGTATCTTATTATTTCTTTTGTGTAGTACCCGACATGGATAACCAACAAAACGATCCTCCTAGCTGGTTGGTGGCGCTAAACCAAACCAAAGCTGGCTCCGTCGGGTTGGCGAAGAAATGGAAGGCCTCATAGCTTTCCCAGGGCAATCCGGGTAAAGCAAAGGATTCGTCAACTGGCGCTGCTGCCGCGGTCAGTGCCAAAGATAAGTTGAATGCTGCTGATGTTCATGCTTCCACTAGCGCCCATCAAACTATGAAAGCCCCTCCTCCTTCTCCAGCACCCGAGTTTGTTAAGCACATGGTGTGGCAAGGCAGAACAAATAGTACTCTTCAGGATGCAATATGTGTCCCGAAGTCTTTCTACAACTCGTCCGCTCTTACCACGGCCCAAGTTAGGGAAGTGGAAGAATTGGAACTTTATTGTTTGAAGATGGCCAGGTTGGCCAGGCCCTTGCTTACTCTTAAGCAAAAGTATCTGCGTTCATTAAGTGAGGCATCTGCATCCCGGGAGGAGAAGGCCAAAACTTATGCTGAACTTCTGAAGGTGAAGGATGATTTGTCCTCTTTAAAAAAGGACTATGATGACACAACTGCCAAGCTGACCAAGATTAAGGCTGAATACGAAAAGTTTCGAGATGATAAGGCTGCTGAGGCCGTAAGGATGCATGACTTCCGGAGGATGTACAAAAAAATGGAGGATAAGCTGAAGGAAGCTGAGCGTAATGCCCAACTCTACCAAGGTGAACTTGAGAAATCGGTCAACGGGTCCTTCTACAATGCCCTGAATCATCTCCAAGTTCTGAATCCGGATGTTCCTTTGAACCTAGTCGGCTTGAATGCTCATGCTTATGTTAGCAATGGCCAAATCATTTCTCCTGCTGCCACCTCTCCTTCCTGTGTTTCGGCTACATAATCCGACAAAGGCGCTACCGTTGAGGATGGTGAGGAGGCAACTAACCAGCCCAGAAAGGAAGTTGATTCGGCCAATCAATCCAGCAAGGAGGTCTCGGTGTCGGAAGATCCTCCTGCCAGCAAGACTACATGAAGGGCCAGAATGCCGGTTGGCTTTGTAATTTGTTTGGGGGCATTGGGCCCCGTTTTGATTTATCCTGAATATTGCCGGTTTTACTCTGGTTTTAATTTTGCTCATTAAGCATTTCTCTTTTCTTCGCATTTCCTGCTTTATGATTGGAGGTTTTGCATTTGTTATTTCCGATGTCACTATAGATGCATTTTATCTAGGTATTCGAGTTTGCATAACCCGGTATGTCGTTACAGAGCCGCATTCACTTTTGTTAAAAGTCTAGCTCGTGTTTGCATTATCTAAGCGAATAAGTTAGCCTTTTTGCGCATACGTTAATCCTTGTCCGAGTTGTCCCTTAGCATGCTACTCAGGTCGCAACTCGGATTATCTTTCCTTTCAAAATCCGGCTTTTTCCAGGTTACGTAACAAATCTTATTCAAGTTGAATTCCGAGTTTACCGGATGCAACTCCAACTTGAATACATGTATCTAACCCGTGCGTTTTACGGGTTTTATACTGGTTTTACTTGAGTATCTTACACCACTTATTGGTGTAATCTTTCAACCCAATGTAGTTTACTAAACCCGTGCATCTTACGAGTCCTTTGTTCATGACCTGGCCGAGGTCAAAGCATTTACGGATTCCGCTTTATGTCATTCTCGATGACGCATATTTGTTTAACTTACTCGTTCTGGTAAGCCTGTATGAATAATGGATCTCGTCTTTGTTGACTTAACCATTTAATTGAACTTGAACTTCATAATTCAATTTTATCTAAGGTAAAAACAATAATGCCATTTGTCCCTTTTGGTATCTTGACCAAAATGGGGAACATTTCGACCTAATCAGAGTCATTACGACAAATTGTATTTGTACCTTGAATTTTGTATTGATGCATCAAAAATAGACAAGGATAGATCTTTAAAAAGAAAATTTTCTCATTTATTGATATCAAATTGCGAGCTACATGAATTTGCCGACATATTCGGCTTTAATTAAATCCCTAATAGAGGAAAATGTAATTGAATAGTACTGCAAGTGGGTGAAGGTGGATCCCGAATTTAGCTGTAGTATATCTTCAGCTTATCCGCATTCCAGGTTCTCTTGATTTCTTTGTCTTCTATTGTTTTTAGGACGTAAGCTCATTTCCCGAGCTTCTCTTTAACCCGTTACGGGCCTTCCCAGTTTGCAGCTAGCTTTCCATCTCTGACATTTTTATTGCCAATATTTGCTCTCCTGAGTACCAAGTCATTTTTCTCAAAGATTCTTGGTCTCACTTTTTTATTATACTTTGTCGTTGTTTTTTGTTTGCTCATCACATCCCGGCAGTGAGCTGTAACCCTGGCTTCATCTACAAGATCTAACTCTTCAGTAAGTAGCTTGTTGTTTTGTTGCTCTCCCTGTTCAAGACTATTCAGTCTTCTCCAGGAGGGTTCTCCAGCTTCCACGGAATCATGGCTTCACATCCATACGTTAGTCTGTAAGGGGTTTTGATAGTCCTCAAGAGTTGAGGCCCATTAAGTGCAAGTTGTTCCACAAAACCCGTGTTTTGGTTATAAATCACGCCCTTTAACCTTCTTCTTTTCATATAGAGCAACTGTTTTGAATAGTGGACCAGAGCAATGCCGAAAGTGGGAATTAAGGTAGACCTGAAGCAAATTTAACATTATCTTTTTCACATATGACTATTGGGTTAGTTTGCTTTGTTTAGGACACCTAAGGCCCATCAAAAGGAACCACAAAATGAAGAGAGAAGAAGGAGTGTTGCGCAGAAAGGAAAAAGAAGTCTGCTACAGTACGAAAGCAAAGAAGCTGAGCAATGGGGAGCCGCCACGTCAGCTACAGCAAAGAAGGTGAAGGTGCTGCCTCTGCTACAGTACGAAAGCAAAGAAGCTGAGCAATGGGGAGCCGCCACGTCAGCTACAGCAGAGAAGGTGAAGGTGCTGCCTCTGCTACAGTACGAAAGCAAAGAAGCTGAGCAATGGGGAGCCGCCACGTCAGCTACAGCAGAAGGAGTGGAGGTGCCACCCTGAATCCGATACTCCTACTCACAAAGGGAGCCAAAAGCAAGGGGGACCACTTCCATTTAAGGCCAAGCTGGCAAGAAGCAAAGCTACCATTGGAGAGGATTTAGACAAAGCACGACCCTTGATGAAAGGAACAATGGAGATCAAATGAAGAACCCTATAAAAGGAACAAGCAATCCTCATAAAGAGGAGGATCAGCACCCATCCTAGGACTGGTTGTCTCTTTGTTTTCTTATTTCTTTGTAAAAATGCTCACTAGGAACTAACTTCCTCTAAGTAGGTGAGGGTTCCATAGAAGTAATCCTTTTTTTTCTTAGGATAGCTTTGTAAGGAACACATATTTTATAAATGAATTTTGAGTTGCTCTTTGGTTTAATTTATTGATTTTGTGAAACCCTTTGGGCTGGCAACCTCATCCCGGGACCACTCGGTTGATGAAACACTGACAAAGGCGTGTGGAGCATTCTCAAAATCCTGGGGTAGTTTAGCCTGAAGAAAGGAGGGATAAACACCTGGAATGGGGAGCACTGCCATGTGAATCCATGCTCTTTTGAGAAGGCAGCATGGTTTCCTTGCATATAACTCCAAGTACTATGGAGTAACGTGGAGAGAAAGGCCTTACCCTCTGCTTACCTATAGCAAAACAAGGGAATGAGCAAAATCCACTTGTAAAATATGCTACCAGGCAGGGTTAACCAAAGGGATGAAAACATGGAACCCGTAACACCTACTTGATCTTTTTCTTTCTGAAATTAATCTTAACTCAATTCCTATCACAACCTTTTCCTCACGATAACTGAACTGTGTTTTACTAGTTGATGCTCTTACTTTCATTTCGTTGACTGCTCTTAAAGTTACTTCAATTGATGCCATTTTATTCGATGACCATGGTAAGTCATTCACTGCTCTCATCTGGTTCAGAATGGTTAACATTGTTTAACTAGCTGCCCAGAGATTGCTCTTTGTGAAGCTTAGCTGAGAATAGTGATTTCTTTTATTGCTCCATTTTACAAATTAAGTTTCCTTTAGCGCTTCTTACTTCACAACTGCTCCCTGAGGACGATAAATCTGGGGCTATAATACCCTATATTGCTTGACACGTACGCTTGCGTATAGTTGAAGAGGGTTGCTCTTAGTCAGAGTAGATTGCTCCTGTTGGCAATCCTGATTACTACTCTACACTCTTGCTCTCTGAAAGAAATATTCCCGAGCAACTCTCGGTTCGCCAAGCAATTGGCGCCGTTGCCGGGGATCATTTGGCAAGAAATGGCGTTTTTAAGGAAACATTTTTGCTGTTTAATCGCAGTCTTTTTGTTTTAATAAACCTCCTCCATTTGTATGAGCACAGAACCTACAGAACTTGGACTGGAAATAGTACTTTTTGATCCAGAACCCGAGAGAACCTTCAGAAATAGAAGAAGAGTTCAAAGGTTGAAAAATAGTACAATGGAGGAGGTTGTAAACAATGATAACAATGGAAATCATAATCATGAGCCTGAACAAGGACCGAATGGAGGAAGAGGGCCATCATTGAATGATATGGCTGCTCCCTTCAGAAATGGTCCAGAACGAGGATATTTTCCCCCTCCTCTGAATATCCCGAACTTTGAAATAAAACCTGCAATGTTCCAAATGATTATGAACGCTGGTCAGTTCCATGGACTACCCATGGAAGACCCTCACAGTCATTTGGACAATTTCACTGTGATAGTTGACAATTTCAAAGTTCATGGTATTTCGGAAGAAAACATGCGGATGCGGCTTTTTCCATTTTCCTTAGCTGGAAAAGCCAAAGAATGGAGGAGAACATTGCCCCCAAACTCCATCACCAGTTGGGAGCAATTGGCGGAACAGTTTGTTACCCGATTTTTTCCCCAAGCAAAACAAGCCCAAGTGAGGGCTGATATAGCTTCTTTTCAAATGTATGATGGAGAAAGTCTGTATGAAGCGTGGGAACGCTTTAAAGAGTTGATACGAATCTGGCCGAATCATGGAGTTTCTGATTGGTGCATCATTCACACGTTTTATCATGGTTTAACCCCACCATTGAAAGCAACTGTTGATGCAGCCGCAGGGGGAGATCTTTTGGATTTTACTTATCCAGAAACCTACCAGTTGTTGGAAAAACTTTCAAAAAAACATATTCCATGGCCTTCCACACGACACAGTGCTCCTAAGAAAGCAGGAGTTCTTGAGCTAAGCTCAACTGATGCTCTTTCTGCACAAATGGCTTCGCTCCAGAACACTATAAAAAACTGGAAGCCCATGGAACAAAAAAAAACAACTGAGCAACTTCTTTTGACTCAATCAAGTCAGAGTTGCCCCACTTGTGGAGGTCCTCATGAATATGAGGACTGTAACAATCTAGCTGCTGTGTGCTATGCAGGAGGGTATGCCAACAACAACAGGAGCAATGACAACCATCAAGGGAACAATAACCGAGGCTGGAGGAATCAGAATAATGCTGGAGGTAGTGGAGGAAACTACCAGAACCGACCCCCGTATCCCAGGCAGAACCAACAAAACTGGGATAAGGGTGAAGGGAAGTCCCAATCCTTTGAGACTTCTGTCAATGAGTACATGAATCAGAACAGCGCAGCCATGCGAAATCTAGAAACCCAAATTGGTCAGCCGGCTGGAGCACTCAAACAGAGGCAACCAGGGACACTCCCTAGTGATACAGAAAAGCCGTCTCAAGATAACCAGGAGCATTGTAATGCTATAAGCCTGCGAGATGGAAAAACCTTACCACCCCCAGACTTAGTGGCACGACCTCGAAAGCGCGAACCAGCAAAACAGCCCATAGGAAAGGAAGTTCAAGAAGCCACTGACCATTCACACCTTGAAGCTCAGACAGGACCAAAAGAGAAGGTCCAAAGCAATGAGTCTGCTGAAATCAAACCGGATGACGCAACACCTGTAGCAGAACTTGGAGCAACAAAAGTCAGTGAACCAGTTTCAGTTCCAACTTATGCTCCCCTATGCAAGAGAAGGAGTGAACCGATCGAGCCTCCTTTTCCACAGAGGTTGAAAAAGCAACACGAGGATAAACAGTTTAGCCAGTTTCTTGACTTGATGAAGCAACTTCACATAAATATCCCTCTAGTAGAAGCTCTGGAGCAAATGCCTTCATATGCAAAATTCATGAAGGACATTTTGTCAAAAAGAAGAAAGATCGAAGAGTTTGAGACCGTAGCCCTCACTCAACAATCGTGCAAGTACCTGACTAAAATTCCTCCCAAACTAAAGGATCCTGGTATATTCACCATCCCGTGTACAGTTGGGAAGAACTATCTTGGTCGGGCACTTTGTGATCTGGGCTCAAGTGTAAATCTAATGCCAGCTTCCATTTCAAGCAGCTTGACATAGGAGCAGCAAGACCAACCACAGTCACTCTTCAACTTGCAGACCGATCTATAGCCAAGCCAGAAGGAAAAAATGAGAATGTCCTTGTCCAAGTAGACAAGTTCATTTTACCAGCTGACTTCATCATCTTAGATTTTGAAGCAGATCAAGAAGTTCCAATAATTTTGGGCAGACTATTTCTGGCTACCGGTGATGCTATCATAAATGTCAGAAAGGGTGAACTTTCTATGAGTGTAAACGGAGAAGAAGTGAAGTTTAATGTCATGAAAGCAATAAGGTTTGATGAAGATAACACTGAGGAATGCTCTAGCATTTCGATCCTTGACTCGGTCATACGAGAAGAACAGCAGGAGCATTTGCAGCCAGAGATAGGCATTAAGGACTTTGAGGAGCTAGAAGAATACCTTGCATCCATCAGTTTCCACCAACCCCAGGGAAGGAAAGAAAGGGTCTTTGAATCCTTAAATCGATCAGAGCAAGAGCAAAGACCAAAATTGCCTTCGGTAGAGCAACCACCTACCTTGGAGTTAAAACCCTTACCTGAACACCTGAAATATACTTATTTGGGTAAAGACAACACTCTCCCTGTGATTATTTCTTCTTTGCTAACCCATGAACAGGAACTTCAACTCACACAAAAGCTCAAAGATTACAAAGGAGCAATCGGCTGGACCATGGCTGACATAAAAGGAATTAGCCCAACAATTTGCATGCACAAGATTTTGCTCCAAGACCCTGACAGCTCATCTGTGGAGAATCAAAGGAGGCTGAATCCCAATATGAAGGAGGTGGTAAGAAAAGAAATCATCAAATGGCTTGATGCAGGTATAATCTACCACATCTCAGATAGTAAATGGGTTGCTCCTGAGCAATGCGTTCCAAAAAAGGGTGGCATTACTGTAGTTGAAAATGACAAACAAGAGTTAATAGCCACCAAAAAAATAACTGGGTGGAGGATTTGTCAAGACTACAGGAAATTAAATAATGCTACCCGAAAGGATCATTTCCCCCTTCCTTTTATTGACCAAATGCTGGATCATCTAGCTGGGAAAGAATTCTTTTGTTTCTTAGATGGGTATTCGGGATACAACCAAATCCTGGTTGCTCCTGAAGACCAGCACAAAACCACTTTTACGTGCCCCTTTGGGACGTTTGCATTCAGAAGAATGCCTTTTGGGCTATGTAATGCCCCTGCAACTTTTCAGAGATGCATGTTTGCTTTGTTTACTGATTTGGTAGGAGAAGCAGTAGAAATTTTCATGGATGATTTTTCTATCATTGGTTGCTCTTTTCCTACTTGCCTCAATAACCTTGAACAGGTATTGAAAAGATATGTCAAGAGCAATTTGGTGCTGAATTGGGAAAAATGCCACTTCATGGTAAGAGAAGGCATTGTGCTAGGACACAAAATCTCAAGCAAGGGCCTCGAGGTGGACAAGGCTAAGGTGGAAGTAATTGAGAAGCTACCTCCCCCTACCACCGTAAAAGGGATCAGAAGCTTCTTGGGACATGCTGGGTTCTATAGACGTTTCATTAAAGACTTCTCCAAAATCGCCAAACCACTTTGTGAACTTCTGGAGCAAGACAAGAAGTTCAATTTTGATGAAAAATGTTTGACAGCCTTCCTGGAGCTCAAGTTGAGGCTGGTGTCCGCACCCATCATTCAAAGCCCAGATTAGAGTCTTCCTTTTGAACTAATGTGTGACGCCA
Organism: Gastrolobium bilobum; assembly: GCF_033153095.1. NCBI lineage: Eukaryota > Viridiplantae > Streptophyta > Magnoliopsida > Fabales > Fabaceae > Gastrolobium > Gastrolobium bilobum. The sequence continues at coordinate 230,439 of NW_026896571.1, forward strand.
GCGACTTCGGCTTGGGAGTAGTTCTTGGGCAGCGAAAAGACAAAGTCTTCAGAACTGTTTACTACGCTAGTAGAACTCTTACTCCGGCACAAGCCAACTACACAGTGACGGAGAAGGAGATGCTGGCAGTTGTATTTGCATGTGACAAGTTTCGTTCATATCTAATATGTTCCAAAGTCACAGTCTTCACTGATCATTCAGCAATCAAGCAACTCTTTGCTAAGAAGGATGCAAAGCCAAGACTAATTAGATGGGTACTATTGCTCCAAGAATTTGACCTTGAGATCTAGGACCGGAGAGGAAGTGATAACAAGGTGGCTGACCACCTATCTCGATTAAAGAGAGCAAGCCCACAAGAAGGAGATCATATCAAGGAGACATTCCCTGATGAGCAGCTTCTAATGATCGCTGAAAAACAAGCTCCTTGGTTTGCAGATATTGCAAACTACCTGGCTGCCGGAATCGAGCCATACCACTTGAATCACCAAGGGAGAAAGAGGTTCCATCATGAAGCTAAGCAGTATTTCTGGGACGACCCTTTGCTCTACAAAAGGTGTTCTGACCAATTACTTCGAAGGTGTATCCCTGAAGGAGAACAACAGAAAATACTGGAGCAATGCCACAATTCCCCTTATGGAGGACACTTTGCTGGAGCAAGAACAGCAGCTAAAGTGCTGCAGTTAGGTTTATACTGGCCCTCCTTGTTTAAAGATGCTAATGTTTTTGTTAAAAAATGTGACAGGTGCCAGAGAACAGGGAACATTACAAGAAAGCAAGAAATTCCCCTTGTTCCAATAATGGAGGTTGAATTGTTCAATGTATGGGACATTGATTTCATGGGGCCTTTCCCACCTTCCTTTGGAAACAAGTATATACTTGTTGCAGTTGACTATGTGTCGAAACGGGTAGAAGCTGTTGCTACCCCTACTAATGATGCCAGGAAAGTGTTGAAGTTCATCAAAAAGAATATTTTCACTCGATTTGGAACCCCTAGAGCAATTATCAGCGACGGGGGTACACACTTCGTGAACAAACAATTCCAATTGCTCCTGAAGAAATATGGAGTGCAACATAAAATTGCCACCCCTTACCACCCACAGACCAGCGGGCAGGTAGAGGTGTCCAACAGGGAGATAAAAAAAATCCTGGAAAAGGTCGTAAACCCAGATAGAAAAGATTGGTCCAACAAATTGGATGATTCCTTATGGGCGTATCGAACAGCTTATCGAAAGCCCATTGGCTGCTCCCCCTATAAGTTGGTGTTTGGAAAAGCGTGTCACTTGCCTCTGGAACTTCAACACAAAGCATTCTGGGCCATCACATTGCTAAACATGGATTCCAGAATGGCTGGGGAAAAGAGGTTGCTCCAGTTGGTTGAACTGGAAGAATTTCGAAGCAAGGCATATGAAAACGCCAACCTCTACAAGGAGCAGATGAAAAAGTGGCACGATAAAAAGCTTATCAAGAGAGAGTTAGAAGTTGGAGACAAAGTGCTGCTGTATCGATCCAGATTGAAACTGTTTCCTGAAAAGTTGAAATCAAGATGGGAGGGACCTTATGCAATCATTGAAGCACTTCCCAATGGAGCATTTGCCATTGCTCATGAAACATCTGGAGCAACGCTCAGGGTAAATGGACACAGACTCAAGAAGTATAATAGAGGGATCAAGGAGCATGAGAAACTAACTTCTCATCTCGATGACCCAGCTGAAGTCTGACTCAAGGAGCAACAAGTCGAGCTAAGACTATAAACGAAGCGCTACTGGGAGACAACCCAGATTTATTTCCACGTCGTTCTTTTTATTATTATTGTCTTTGTTTGAGAAAATTAATGTGCTAACCATTGCAGGAAGCTAGTTTTGGGGTTGCTCTTGAGCAACCTGATCCCAAAAGCAAGAAGCAACCAACACTTAGAATTTGATCCCTCAATGAGAAACCAAGTTCTAATTGGGCTGATCCACTTGCCCCTTTTAACCCAAGGGCCTGCAATGGGCCGCATGCGAAAAAAGAGAGAGAAAACCGAGTGGCGGAAGCAACGGAAGGATAATAGCTCCACGTCGTGCTGTCACATCCCTCCAATCAAGCGAGAGTAGCAGTTTCAAAAAGAAGAAACCGTCAGAGCAGAGGACAGTTGCTTTCCCCAGGCATTTATGTGCAGCAGACGCTCTTCCACCCCATATCCGCCACTCAGCAAAGCCACGATCACCACCATACAGAGCGTTTTAACCTTCCCATCCTCCCCTTCGTTCCTTTATAAACACAGAACTACTATTTCATTCTCATAATCTTTTCTCCTTCAACCCACAAAAATCCAACCTTTACTCCCCACTCCATCCCTCCTACTCAGAACATTACACCATGACACGTCCAAAGGCCATTATACCTGTTGCTTCTATCTCCAAGAAGAGGACCCGAACAGGGAAAAAGCTCAAACCTGAGCAAACCACAGTCGACCGTACAGTCATACCAGAACGGGGCATAGTCCTCAGTAGCTCCAAACACGGAGATCTCGACCGATGGCTGACCGAGGATATAGCAGAACTGGATTGGGAACTCTTCATTGAGCCTCCCTCAAGAGCTCGCACTGAGTTCGTGACTGCATTCTTGGAGGGAATGAAGAAAGAAGATCTTCCAAAACTCCTCATCAGAGGCGTGAAAGTAGACTTCTCCCCTGAAGAAATCAACGAAGCATACAACACTGCTTCAGTTCCTGCCGAACAAGATGAGTTCGATAGATACTGTGTTGGCCGAGGGGATGAGGCCGTAACTGGAGAAGTGCTCCAAGAAATAGGCTCAGAGGGAGCAACCTGGGGAACTAAGGAATCCATCCCTAGGAAGCAACTCAAATTCGAAGCAAAGGTATGGATGCATTTTATTAACTCCCGTATGATTCCCGTGAGCAACGACTCTAGAGTGAACTGGGAAAGAGCAGTGCTGGTCTTCTGCATCTTAACTAAGAAGAAGTTTGATGTTGGGAGGATTGTTTACAAACAACTGGTGGCAAATGCACCAAGAAACTCCCCCTTCTTTTTCCCTTGTCTGGTCACTGAAATGTGAGAGAGGGTTGGTTTAAAGGCCAACATCCCGATTTCGGATGAAATCATTCCAGAAGGGTCGGACATTGATCAGTCCACGATAAAAATAATCAGAGACAATGAAGGATTGGAAAGTGAGGAGGAAGAAGAAAAAGAAGAGAA